>NW_023616306.1:0-45486 GCF_013339695.2 Rhipicephalus sanguineus
ATTGTCGATGCCGGGTCCCGCCGTGGTGGCGCCCAACGGGGGCGGGGCCCGTCCTCTGATCCCGCACCATCCTGTTCCCGATTTGTCAGTTTTTGATTCAGCATACCACTGAGTTCCCAAATTTACACCCGGACCATGGGGCATCGAAGATTTGTTTCATTTCCTCGCATCCGCCCCACCACCCCCAAAAAAAAAGCCGGGGACCAATGGCTGGTCGTTGTGAGAATGACGTCATCGCTTCATTTTCATTTTTGCGTCCATTGTGAGAGCTTATTTTCAATTGGACACGACCAACAGGGCAGGGGGGGACTACGGTGAAGCTTGCCCCTCCCCCTCCCCTCTATAATGGCCAAACCCTGCGCACAGCCATGAACACGAACGATGCAGAAAATCGTCATCATGTGATGGCGTCACGAATCTCCGAAACTTGTGACGTCACTATGACGTCACCTAATGCTGACGTTATCGAATGACGCCGTCGCTGGTTAAGGTGGCCCGATCCCGGAGGCAACGCAAAACCACGTTGGGCGCAGAAAGATTTCGGGGTCGGGAAGGGGGGGGGGGGTGATCAGTACAATCGACAGGGAGGAAGAAGATGGCTTTCGCTTTCGAGTCGTCTTAGGCGAATCCATATAAAGGACCATATTACATATTAAAGGACAGCGCAAAGGGCTCCCCGTCGTGTTGTCTACCTTCGCGTCATGGGTCCTATTTCCGCACCCTGCTGCAAGGTATCAAACCGCATACCAGTGTCCGGATAACCATCCTGCTTTTCTTTATCGTCTCTTTTAAACAGATGACCCGAATTCACAATGTCAATTAAAGGAGGCTAGAAGCGCTCGAGCGAGGACCAACCCCTAAACCGTTACATAGCTTTTCGACGTCACTGTTAACAAACTACGTCCTATTGATTGCCCTTGACTAATTGCTTCCGTTGCACGCATCATCGAATGAGCGAGCCGCGCGCCGAGCTCGTGACGGCCGTGACATCGAAAGTAAATAGGCCTTCATCGTCGCTGGAGTGCTTTCACAAAGCGACCGACGCAAAGTCGATAGCTCATTAGTTAATCGCCGAAATCAGCTTGGACTGATAACTTATCAGTTGAGAACGATGTCGCCGTTAATCGACCCGAAGGTCGCGGGATGGAATCCTGGCCGCAGCGGCTGCATTTTTGATGGAGGCGAAAATGTTTGAGGCCCGTGTACTTAGATTTAGGCATAGGTCGGCAAAAAATGTGGAGCTCACTCAGACTCACTCACGAAACATATCTACCCTTAGAGCTCACTCGGACTCAGACTCACCAAACTTTTCCTCATCCGGACTCACTCGGACTCAGACTCACTATAATTTTTCTCAACCGGACTCACTCGGACTCAGACTCACCAAAATATAATTCACTCGAACTCACTCAGATTCAGACTCACGGCTCGATCTGAGTCTGAGTGAGTCTGAGTGAGTCGACTCATGAGTCCGCTAGCCTATAATTAGCCTTTTTCTACCATAATGTCATGCTCTTAACACCAATATCTCGCATAATCGGTGCGCTACTTAGCACCTTTTGATCTCGTACCTTCAAATACGAGTATCTGACTTTGTAGTTCAATAAGGACCGTTTATTGAAAGAGATGACCCACACGAGATATTTTTATCAGTAACTTCCCATAAAGAAGTTTGCGGGGGAGGCCAAGGCACCTCCTCCCCCTCTCCCTCCTCATCTCACGCCTCTGATCAATAAATAATGAGCTGACGTATGAACGGTAGCGCGTTGACGTATGCGGGACACACGTGAGTATAAATGTGAGCCGACATAAGGCTGATAGTAATGCTGAAGTTGAGTAGACAGGACCATAGGTCGGCAAGAAATGTGGAGCTCATTCAGGCTCACTCATGCAATATATTTTGCCCTTAGGGCTCACTCGGACTCAGACTCACCAAAATTTTCCCAACCGAACTCAATCGGACTCACACTCACAAAAACTTTACTCACCCGGACTCACTCAGACTCAGACTCACGTCTCGATATGAGTCTGAGTGAGTCTGAGTGAGTCGACTCATGAGTGAGTTTGCCGACCTATGGATTTAGGTGCACGTTAAAGAACCCCAGGTGGTCGAAATTTCCGGAGCCCTCCACTACGGCGTCTCTCATAACAATATACTGGTTTTGGGACGTTAAAACCCCAGATATTATTAGATGTTGCCGTTAATTTCGCGATCACTGGTTAAGTATTGAACGAAATGAAGGCAATTTAAGGCTCGTTTTTCTTTGCTAGACACAACGTTAATCTAACAAAGAAAAACGAGCCTCTAAATCTCCCCTTCTTTCGTTCATTCATAGCGAGGGTCTCGAACTGGCAGACTTGATGCCTTCAGGTAGTATGCGATGGATTATTGGTCAGCTGCCAGCTCGTAAATAGATCACGTGCTACGTCACGCCAGCAGGCAAAAAAAGAAAAGGTGTTCCACACTCGCCGTCATGGCTACGAGCGGCGCTGACAAACACTCCAGGTTTAAATACCCGATAAAGTGGACGGAAGGACGACCGCTGCCGCAGCCCAACTGGTGGAGCATCGAACGCGTTATTTGAAGGTCGCAGGTTCGGTCCCCTGCCGGCGGCAAGTTGTCTATTCGTCCACTTTAATTTCTTCTCATTTATATCGCAATTGCTACAAATAACATCCCCTATACTTTCCTTGGCTTGATTGTGTGTTAGTTCTCATAAAAGTTATAGTCTAAGTGATATAAGTGATACTAGCCTACTATAAGTGATAATTTATCAGTTTATAACAAGTTTAGACTGATAATTTGCCCTCTGAGATCTCTAGTGCCGTTAATTTCGCGGTATTCCATGTCACAAACTTTTTTTAGCGCATAAATTTCAACAAAGACACATATACACGACACACACACAGGCGAAAATTACTCCGGAAAAGTAATTTAATTACTTTTCGGAGTAATTTTGCCACCTCTGGAACCGACTACATGTAGTATAACACACAGTGATTCACGAGTCCCTTACTGCGCAGTATGTGTACCGTTTCGCGGGGTGCGCCTAGCTGCTCGACGAAGCGCGCACTGCGCAGACGACACGCGACGATGCTTCCCAGCTGGAGATGAAAGAGAAGCCGCTGCTACGTGACGAATGTGGCGCGGGGTCTATTTTTCCTTTCTTCGTAATGAGGGGTGTACGCCTTCGAATCAGTTCGTGGTAACGTTACGAGCAAGAATTGAAACGGTGCTATACACAGCAGTGTTACAGTGTTTCAGAGGAGTAACAGTTTTACACACGCACTCTAAGAAAAAAAATCGAGTATTTGGGGAGTATTCCTGCCACACAACTATAATCATCTCCTTATTATTATTATTATTATTATTATTATTATTATTATTATTATTATTATTATTATTATTATTATTATTATTATTATTATTATAATTTTGCTTCAGTTTTGCTATAATCATCTGACTCGCTCGCGTTTCCTTGCTTGAAAGCCCGGCTCTCGCCACATTCCTATCGAGAATGCTGTGTCACGCTCATGGCGCCGTTCGTGACCGGAAGTGCCACGACCGGGTGATAACGCATGGAAAGCGCGCCGTAGGTGACGATTATAGTTGTATGGCAGAAATACTCCCCAAATACTCTTTTTTTTTAGAGTGTGTGTAACAGTGTTACCGAGGGGTGTTATAGAGGAGTATATCTACGTTAAGCGGAGTGTTACAAAGGAGTGACTGTGTTAAGAGGAGTTTTACAAAGGAGTGACTGTGTCGCAAAAAAGTGCGACAGAAGAGTAACTCTGTGACAGGCGAAGGAAAGAAGGGGAATTTTAAGGGTTCGTTTTTCTTTGTTAGACACAATGTTAATGAGAACTAACCGAAAATAAGGCCAAGATAAGTACAGGGGATGCTATTTGTAGTAAATATTATATAAATGTGAAGAATTTAAAGTCGCCGTCATGACTACGATTCGGCGCTGACTAACACTCTCGGGTTTAAATGCACATGGACTACTGTATACCCAATGGAGAGGACGGGTGGATGACTGTAGCTCAATTGGTAAGCATGCGGAGATCGCAGGTTCGGTCCCTACCGGCGGCAAGTTATCTCTTCGTCCACTTTACTTTCTTCACATTTATATAATAATTACTACAATTGCATCCCATATATTTTTCTTGGCATTATTGTCTGTTTTCACTAATATGGTGTGTCAGGCGAGTGTCACAGAGGAGTACCTGTGTTACAAAGGAGTGTCACTCAAAAGTAACTCCTTCCCAAAGGAGCAGTTCTGCGCTACACGTGACGCGCGTCACGTACGTAGTACGCGTTACCTCTTGTGTTGCGTAGTAACGCAGGACGTAATAACATAAGACAAAACACAAGACGAAAGAAGACCACACGACGGCGCATGTCTAGTGGTCTTCTTTCGTCTTGTGCAGCCGTCTTCTGCGGCCTTTAACGTGAATTCTTCAAACAACTCGCCCAGATTACCATCCGACAACTTGACGCCATCTGGCAAGAAGAACGTTCCGCAGTCGCCGTCATGGCATCGAATGGCGCTGTCTAACACTCCTCCGAAAATTATTCCTCCTAGCTAGACGGCCAGGTAATAGCGATTATGAGGGACGCCGTAGTGGAGGGTCCCGGAAATTTCGACCACCCGGGGTTTTTTAACGCGCACCTAAATCTAAGTACACGGGCCTCGAGCATTTTCGCCGTAGTCGAAAATGCGGCCTCCGCGGCCGGGATTCGACCCCGCGACCTTCGCCGAAGTCGAGCACCATAACCACTAGATCACCGTGGTGGGTAAAATCCCTAGATTTTTAAGAAGAGGGAAAAATCTAGGGACTTTAGTGGTGGTTAGACAGCTATAGGTTAAAGGACCACCACCACCTTCTGTTTAAAGTTCATACGAAAACTTACTTACACTGTATGAAATAAATAAATAAATAAAAATAAATAAATAAATAAAATAAATAAATAAATAAATAAATAAATAAATAAATAAATAAAACTGAATCTGAATTCAAGCTTTATTTCTGAAGAACCAATCTACGTGGGCGATCTTCGAGCATGGTGTTACTTTGTGGTGTTGACAATTCTTTGTTAAGAAAGAAAGAAAGAAAGAAAGAAAGAAAGAAACCTTGACGCTCGTATGTACATATAGCGTGCAGTATATACGGATATACACAACTGCCCGAATGCATGTAACCAGGCCGTGCGTTTCTCCGTGGATGTCATCTCGGCGCGCACTCTGGAAGGCAAGCGATGTTTCGACACCTCGAGACGGGACGAAGATCGTCGCATGTGCCATCGCTCGAAATCTATGTACGCTTTTCCGCCGGATGCGCAGGAAATAGCGGTCTCTTAGGGCTGCAGCAACACATCCGCCCGCTGGCCGGGCGTCTGATCCGTCTACCGTCTCCGTCGTGTCTTCTCTCCGAGGAAGCGCCGGGACGCGTGTGACTTCAGATAAAGAAAAGAAAAAAAATCGAGGAAGATACTGTCGAACGAAACGGCATAACTTAAACATACGCTTGCTTAACTGTATTTCATAGCAAGTGTCTGAACACCGGCACTCTTGACGCCTCTAGGTATAGCATAGCGGGCTATAGGGTGCGGCCGATCAGGCTGTTGAATTCACTGTTCTTTGGATTGAGGCGAAAGCCTTAGATGCCTCACCTAACGCGAGAAGTGACCGTCGGGGGCGTCAACGCGCGAGTGACTCACGAAATCATGCGATGGCGTCACCCTATGACGTCATCACGACGTCGCATAATGTGACGCCACGTACTGATATCATCAAATTGCCACGTGTTGCTGTATTCAGTTTTCGCCCGCAAAGACTGTCAGCAACGCTCAGCGCAAACACCGCCTCATTGTTCGAGGAGCTTCCCGATTACTGTAGATCGTTTTGTTAAGATTGCGCGCAAGACGCGAACACTCGAGCTTATTCTAGAGTTTGCGCGGCAACCAGCGATAACGCTGGAATATTTGATGGCACATGTATAAATGCCGACGCGCTTCACCGCTTGTCGACGGTAGACGCTCTGTTCGCCGCTATCAGTTATTGCTGTAGCTTGACTTTCAGTTTCCCGGCCACAAGTTCGGCCTAATAAGGAGTTTCATCTCGGACGTGCTGACTGCTGCCTTCGTCGGCGTCACGACCACGTGACAATATGCCATCGTCACTTGGTCAAAGGTCGGCCGATCCCGGCGGCAGTGCAAAACCCCGTTGAGTGCAGAAAGGTTTTCGTGTGTGTGTTGGGGGGGGGGGGTGTCAATGCAATCAACTGAGAAATAAAAGAAGAAAATGGCTTTCACCTTCTAGTCGTCTTAGGCAAATGCTTAAGGGATTCCTTCGGTTTTCAGGGAAAGAGCCGTGTCCCTAAGTTCCATAATTATGTATAGTAACACGCTGAACGTGTGGCTTCGTATTCATGAAAACACGACAAGAGAAAAAAAAAGGCTAAAAAGAAAGAGACGCGACTCGTCCTGTGCAGTCGTACAAATCTAGTATATAGGCGCTCTGTGCTCGGCAGATGCCCGGCATCTTGCGCGGAAGTAGAGCAACCCAGTCGAGGCCCACAGAGGTCTGGGCTTGGTGCGATGCCAAGTTCAACGACTGGCCTTGCACGCGGTTGGGCTCAGCGGCAGCCTCTTTCGAAAGTGCGCACACACGCTCCATGATGTCTCTCTTCCCGTGCCAAGGTGCGACTAGGCATGCGTGCTTATATCGCAGCACAAAGAAATAAAGGGATAGACAAATAGGTATACATAGACAGCAGGGGTGTAGCCAGGGAAGAAGGGGTTTGAGGGGGGGGGGTTCAACCCCCCCGAAATTTCTCAATTTTGCATGTGTACATATATGCATGCACACATACAAACCCACGGTGGGGGCGACGCTGAGCAAAATGTCACCTAACGTTGCCATTTGAAAACAACAACAACAACAACAACAACAACAACAACAACAACAACAACAACAACAACAAAAAACAAAAAAACGTTACATAAAGAAATATTAGAGAAGGAAAAGCAGGGAGGTTAACCAGTGTAGGAAAACCGGTTTGCTACCCTACACATGGGAACAGGGGGGGGGGATTGAAAGATGGAGAGGAAAGGGAGAGAAAAAGACTGTACATAACACAGTTCACACACAGAGTCAGTCACATTCGGTCACTCTTGCGTGGTACGCGACATTATGGTCGCAGCCGCTTGTCCAAGTTCGTGTGTCTGTTGAAACAATTCTTGCATGTCGTCAACAGAAGACATCGCAGCTGAAGGCGACGAAGGCACTGCTGAGGTTTTTAACGAAAAAACGTCTTTCCCGTATCTCACATATGGGTGACTTCTGAAAGGGATTGGGCTTCAGAATTCGAGAAACGCATTGATTCCGACCTCCAGAACGACTAAAATGTGGACGCCGACTCTGAAATATGAAAATTTTGTTCCACGGCTATATGTTTCGGTGCGTGGTGACCTCACGGGGTGCCTCACGAAAAAGATGCTCGAGCCCAGTCCCATCTTGCAGCTTACCCCAACAAAGGCGTTATTGATCGCAATAGGCGAGGAAATAATGCGAGTACCATTTAGCAGAGCCCAAGAACTTTATTCCTTGTGAAGCCGTGGGCCTTTCGCTAGCGGGCCGCAGGTCGCGTGTTTGACACCTCTATCCTCGGCGCTATATCTTGATCGTCATCGCCACCATTACCGTGACGTCATCGCCACTCGTCCCATTCCACATAACCATCAACATCACTATGAATTACTATGTGCCTGAAGTTAATCGAATTCAATAACCAACGCCGGCACAGACGATTTTCCAGAGCTGACGCCTTTTCTTATTTTTTTATTGAAATGATGAAATAGGTGAGGTTGGTGCCATTATGGTGGCACCGGCTACTCCTTCTCGCTTAGCAGGCAAAACATGTAGTAAGAAAAATAATAAGGTCACAAAATGCAATACAGTAGAACACACGACGTGAAGGTACGCACAGCCGAACATCACATGGCAGTTCAGATACGTCTAATAGGTTCATATGTACACAAGTGTTGTATCACAAGTTCAAATAGGAAAAGTCAGTTCACGTGTAGACGTTCAAACTCAAATATTCTGTATTGCTAGACATACACAGGAAAGCAGACTGACACAAATGATTACACATAAAGTCAAACGCACTATCACAACATTACACATTCCTTTAGTGTGAAGGGAAGTCGACATCGTGTACAGTAGGTCAATATTTCCATAAAATATTAGATTCTTCAAGAAAGTTCTTGAAGCCTTCTTGTCGGTAACGCACACGCAGGAAGGAAACAGGCTACGAGGGCGCGTCACGTGATTCCCCGCCAGCCTCGGCGAGCCAACCTCCTCTGACACTACCCATCCCGCTCTCCGGAGCCCATGCGCGGGGCCTCCTGGGAAGGATTAAGTCCTCCGCAGGAGACGTAACCAAGGGGAGCCG
The DNA here is from genome assembly GCF_013339695.2 of Rhipicephalus sanguineus. Classification (NCBI taxonomy): domain Eukaryota; kingdom Metazoa; phylum Arthropoda; class Arachnida; order Ixodida; family Ixodidae; genus Rhipicephalus; species Rhipicephalus sanguineus. Next base: position 8,461 of record NW_023616306.1, read on the forward strand.
GCCAACAGTAGCGCTTGCCTATCACGTGGTCAGGACCTATTTCTCCCTTATAGCTTATATGACTAGGCTCTAAGATTAATGAGAACTAACAGACAACAATGCCTAGGAAAGTATAGGGGATGTCATCTGTAATATTGGAATATAAATGTGAAGAAAGTAAAGTGGACGAAAAGATGACTTGCCGCCGGCAGGGACCGAACCTGCGACCTTCGAATAACGCGTCCGATGCTCTACCACTGAGCTACGGCGGCGGTCATCCTCCCGTCCACCTTATGGGGTATATATGTGCATTTAAACCTAGGAGTGTTAGTCAGCGCCCATCGCAGCCATGGCGGCGAGTGTGGAACACTCTTGTTCTGCCTTTTTTGGCGTCACGTAGCACGTGATTTTTTTGCGAGCTGGCAGCTGACCAGTAATTCCTCACATACTACCTGAAGGCATCAAATCGGCCAGAACGAGACCCTCGCTATAAATGGAGGAAAGAAGATCTTTCCTCCATCTTTCCTCCATGGGTTTTCTAATGTTATCACCATCCCAACCCGCATTGACAAAAACACTGCGACATTAATAGATGTGTTCATTACTAACATAGAAGCTTCGAAATGTTTGTCCGGCGTACTAAGCGCACCCATCAGTGACCACCTTCCTATTTTTATGCTGATAAACGAAACCGTAAATTATGCGCCAGCCCAACTCAAAGAACCGATAGTTATTCAAGATATTAATGAATATACACTGGCTGCATTTCGCAAGGAGATATCGTTAACCGATTGGTCAGGCGTGTATTGCGAGCAAGAACCTGAAGCCGCCTATGATATTTTCCATGACAAACTGATAAGGGTGTACAAGAAATGCTTTCCGTACAAACAGCTCAAGCATACGCGCAAAGCCAAAAAACCGTGGCTGACTAAAAGTTGTCTTAATGAAATAAAACGTAAAAATAAATTGTTCGAAAACTTCCTGAAAAACAAGAACGAAGAAACGCTTAAACGTTTCAAAGCCCAGCGAAATAAAGTAAACAGCCTGTTGCGTTACAAAAAGAGAACGTACTTAAACAGCATCTTCAACAAAGATGTAATGAATAAACAAGACTTAGCTTGGTCTAGACTAAACAAATTTCTTGGCCGTAACGGTGATGACTTCAGGCCTACTGAGCTTGTGATAGACGGTGACGTTATTTGTAAGGATGATTTAGCAAACTTATTCAATGACTATTTTGTATCTCTAGCAAAGGAACAGTACAATTCAGCTTGTACCACATATTTGTCTGACAGTATCTCTGAGAGCGCGTTTTTGGCGCCAACAACAGCTGGTGAACTTTCACATGCTTTTTCGTCTGTGAAAAACAGCACGTGTTGTGACGCATATGACATACAGATTAAGCCCATCAAACACGTATTAGATATCATTGCTGAATTATTAGAGCATATCTTTAATCTTGCTTTGTCCACCGGAATTTTCCCACAAAAGTTGCAAGTTGCAAAAGTGGTTGTGCTGTACAAAGGAGGAGATAAAAATGCACTAAACAATTACCGACCGATATCTATACTTCCAGTAATTTCAAAAGGTCTGGAAAAACTAATTCAAAAGCGTATGGTTTCTTTCCTAGATAAGCACCACATCATCACTCCTTCGCAGTTTGGTTTTATCAAAGGCCGTACGACTGAACATGCTCTTTTAGAACAGAAAGAATTTATACTAAATGCTTTTGAACGCGAACTACACACTTTAGGCATCTTCGTAGACTATTCAAAGGCGTTCGACACAATAAATCACATTACGCTGCTAAAGAAATGTGCACACTATGGATTTCGAGGTGTTTTCTTACAACTCATTGAATCATACCTAATGTATCGGCAGCAGGAAGTAGTCGTCGGCAATTGTACCTCCAATTTACTAAAAATTTCAGCGGGTGTACCACAAGGTAGCATATTAGGGCCTCTGCTTTTTTGTATATACATAAATGATATTGTAAAAATTGACACGTCGGTAAAATGTATTATGTACGCTGATGATACAACCTTGCTTCTTGCTGCTGAAAATTATACAAACTTAATTAATGACGCAAATGAGGTACTGGCGAAGTTGGCCACGTGGACATGCGTTAACTGTTTAAAACTTAACACATCAAAAACAAAAGCTGTACATTTCAGGCCGAAAAATAAACAAACCCCTCGTCATGTCCCATTAAAACTTGGCAGTTCAGAACTTGAGATAGTACAGCGTATTAAGTGTCTGGGAATAATTTTCGATCAACACATGTCTTGGAACGCACACACTGAAAAACTATGTGGCACTATATCAAGGATTTCGGGCATATTATCCCGGGTGCGTTTCTCGCTACCTAAGGCAGTTAAACTTCTCATCTATAAATCCCTGTTTTTATCTCACGTCAACTACTGTCATCTGGTTTGGGGTACGACAACTCTAACAAATATCCGCAAACTGCACGTCATACAGAAAAGGGCTGTTCGTGCCGTTGCAAATGCTCCATATCGCAGTCACACCACTCCCATATTTCACGACATGAAGCTGCTACCTCTACCTGAATACTACCGCGCAATGCTTGTGAAACGCTACCAGGCAGGATTAAAAGGCGACAACCTTTTAGGAACCATTGCCAACCTAAACCACCGCAAAGTTCTTTATAACACGCGTTTCAATCACACATGGTTTATCCCACGCACGCGCACTAACTACGGCAAAGAAATGCTGCGCTTCCTCTTGCCGTTTCACTTGAATGCCATATCGTCTTCCATTTGAGTGACTGTTCTGATTGTAAGTGTAGTAAGCGTATGGGCACATGCCCCATATTTTTTTTTTTTACTTTGGTGCAAATCTTGCGATCTTCTTTTCTTGCATCGTTACACTCTCTTATTGATATCGTATGTGTAAGGAAATAATTACGGTCATTTCTTTGAGTTTATTACTTTTCAATCTCTATGCTTTATTATGCTTATGCTTTATTATGCTTATGCTTATTATGCTTTATGCTTGCTCAAATTTTTGTACATTGTCACTGCAATAAAAGTGTTGCCTATGCTGCCCATTTGTAAGGGGTCGTGGTCCCAGTCAAGCCCATTAGAGGCTTTTTGACCACGGCCCTCAGCATCCCGAATGTTGAAATAAATAAAATAAAGTTCACAAAGTACTCTCCTTCATTTTCCTCAGCCTCTCTTTTCCTCAGCCGCCTACGCCTTTGTGCTCTCCTGGTCGCTTGATTAATCGAATGTACACCAAAATTGGTATGGCGTAACATGACTGTATGACGAACATAAATGACAAGTCATAACATGAAAATCATGACACGCATGTCATGTACAGCATGATATACATGCCACGCTCATGGTGCGCTGGCGGCCGCTTCGCTAGCTTGATATACACCAAAATTGGTATCTTGCGACGTGACTCTGTGACGAATATAAATGACACGAGTCAACATGAAAATCATGACACGCATGTCATGTACAGCATGACTTACGTGCCACGCTCAGTGTGCTAGCGCCCGTTTCGCTAACTTGATCTACCCCGACATTGGTATTGCGTGACGTGACTGTGTGACGAACATAAATAACACACCAGTTAACATGAAAATCATGACACGCATGTCATGTACAGCATGACTTACGTGCCACGCTCATGGTGCGGTGGCGGCCGTTTCGCTAGCTTGATCTACCCCGAAATTGGTATTCCGCGACTTTACTGTGTGACGAACATAAATAACACACGAGTTAACATGAAAATCATGACACGCATGTCATGTAGAGCATGACTTACGTGCCACGCTCATGGTGCGCTGGCGCCCGTTTCGCTAACTTGATATATACCGAAATTGGTATCTTGCGACGTGACTGTGTGGCGAACATAAATAACACGAGTTAACATGAAAGTCATGACACGCATGTCATGTACAGCATGACCTACGTGCCACGCTCATGGTGCGGTGGCGGCCGTTCGCTAGCTTGATATAAACCGAAATTGGTATCTTGCGACGTGACTGTGTGGCGAACATAAATAACACGAGTTAACATGAAAATCATGACACGCATGTCATGTACAGCATGACTTACGTGCCACGCTCATGGTGCGCTGGCGCCCGTTTCGCTAACTTGATCTACCCCGAAATTGGTATTGCGTGACGTGACTGTGTGAGGAACATAAATAACACTCGAGTTAACATGAAAATCATGACACGCATGTCATGTACAGCATGACTTACGTGCCACGCTCATGGTGCGGTGGCGGCCGTTCGCTAGCTTGATATAAACCGAAATTGGTATCTTGCGACGTGACTGTGTGGCGAAAATAAATAACACGAGTTAACATGAAAGTCATGACACATATGTCATGTACAGCACGACTTACGTGCCACGCTCATGGTGCGCTGGCGGCCGTTTCGCTAGCTTGATATACACCAATATTGGTATCTTGGGACGTGAATGTGTGACGAATATAAATGACACGAGTTAACATGAAAATCATGACACGCATGTCATGTACAGCATGACTTACGTGCCACGCTCATGGTGCGCTGGCGCCCGTTTCGCTAACTTGATCTACCCCGAAATTGGTATTGCGTGACGTGACTGTGTGAGGAACATAAATAACACACGAGTTAACATGAAAATCATGACACGCATGTCATGTACAGCATGACTTACGTGCCACGCTCATGGTGCGCTGGCGGCCGTTTCGCTTGCTTGATCTACCCCGAAATTGGTATTCCGCGACTTTACTGTGTGAGGAACGTAAATAATAGGAGTTAAAATGAAAACCATGACACGCATTTTCCTCAATGACATACAAGACGATGTATGAGGCTCTTTGCTGGCTGCTTCGTATTACATCGATTCCCACAATGCGTGGGATCTGCCGGCTTTTTTAAACTCCAATTTAAATGTTGTGAGGATGTCGGCAGTATTATATGTTTCATTTATAGCGTCTCAACAGTATAACATGGCGAAATTTGGTCACAAAACCTTGAACAAGTAGAGATTAATGTTCAGCTGAAGAAGGCTACCTGGTCGTGACCTCAGAGTAGTGTTGCACAGTGAAGCGATATGTGTCACAAGGAAAATCGGCCTTTTGGGCATCTTTTCCACCGCGGGAGTAATAAACAGAATTTGTGTTAGGAAAAATGAGTGTGCATAGTTGCAAATTCTGTAGAAGCACACTAATGCCAGAGATGATGGTTATTGGGAAATGGCCACGGCCGCAGAGTGCCAGGAGTGCCAGGCGAATTTCATTTGCCTGCTGATCTTCCACGATTACTCCTCCCAAAAACAAGTACATCCAGAAGAAATCCCGCCGATTGACGAAGCGGAAAAAATACAAAAACTGCTAAGCGGACAAGAAACTTGACGAGTGGACAAATGCCACTTTTAAGGCCTGTTTTGCCCAGTGGCACACCAACATTAGAAAAAGAATTTTTTTTACATCTTAGAGCTTTCGCACATGTTCCACCTATTTCGATAATGTCAGACAATAAAAAGCGAAGGCCTTTTTACAGCTTACAAGTTCAGAATATTTTAACACGAGTGTTTTATGCCGGGGTCCACCACGGCTCCACTGACGTATTTCCGTCACGGATATGACGTTGTAAAATATAAAGACTAACAGATTGCAAAGAAAAAAATTCAAAGCATATCCACGGGGTGAATGAGGATGAGTGGGGCGAAGCTCCGGAGATAATCATCGGTAAATTGTGAAATTCTTCCATGAAATTCGCCCAGTACATCATGTAAAGAGTGTGAAACACCGTGTATATATTAAACATCCAACTTTTATTGTACTGTTGGTTTGCGTGGTCTCTTCATTATCACCGCTTTGTGATCGGTGAAATGAAGGGAAAGTGTCCCCTCCCGAGCGTAAGAGAAAGCGCGCCAAGAGCGAGCGCCTTGTCTGCCTCCATCTGGCGGCTCCGAGCGAAAGAGAAAGCGCGCCAAGAGCGAGTGCCTTTTACGATCGCAGGCATCCAATGACATGCGCCATTCGCATTATACAAGCGCCATCTGTCATCTTTAAACAGCAACTCTGGATGGATGGTTGCTATGAGCGTCCCCTTTATAACGGGGCGGTGACAAGTGTGCCACCAGGCTCGACAAAAAAACCCCTTTACTCTTCTTTTTCTTAGTGTTGGCCTAGTGTGTTTACTTCGATTAAAACTATCTTACTCCAGAAAAAAAAAGGAAGTTTTCAGCTCCGTTCTCTACCCTTTACGGCAGAATGTCCTTATTTTTTTTTCGAATATTTATTTTTGTCCTTTCTCTCTAATTTTCTGCCACCAACACTCTGACCGTCTCTTACTTATTTCAATCGCGGGTGTGTTCAGCTTTCCATTGTCTCTAAAACCCAAGGCGTCATGTATGCTCGTGCCCAAATGTACACCTGGGTGGACGTCTCCACATTCAATCAGAACATGCTCCGCCGTTTCCTTATCTTCCCCGCAGCATGTGCACTCTTCTTCTTTACTGAATCTCGCTTTATAACTACGTAAAGCGCTTCCCCTTGAAATATCGTAAAATGCCTCCCTCCTTATTTCATTTTTGCCCTTTCGGTAGTTACTCAAAGCCGGTTTGTTCTCCGTAGCTGCCGTCCAGTAAACCCTCTCCGCCTCTTTGACTTTTCGCTTAACGCTCTTTGTTGACATACACTACCAGCCGTATATTTACTAGTGAGCCTCCTAGTTCTTTTTCTCCACTGTGTGCCCACGCTCTCCCCATACAAATAACGGAACACCTTCTCTGCCCATCTGCTCTCCTTCATATTCCTTAGCCTTTCTTCGAACCTTATTTTGCTCCGAGCCTCCCTCGCCTCAAAATATGCCCATCCCATATCGCCCTTTAAAGCCTCATTTGTCGTCTTCCCGTGAGCACGCAACGCGAGGCGTCACACAGTCCTTTGATTTATATCCATTCCTGATTGCACCTGTGCCCTCATGCACACCACTGAGTTCCCAAAAGTAAGCCCCGGAACCATTACACCTTTCCACAGACCTCGAAGCACCTCATACCTATTGTATCCCCAGAACGCTATGTGCTTTATTATTGCATCATTCCTCTTTCCTTTTGCTGCCGAGGCTTTTTCCTGTACCTCCATGTACCTGTCACCCTCATTTATCCATACTCTACTCCGTACTCTAAGAAATACATGAAACGCCATCTAGTGAGCAATTAATTAAACTAGAGCTCTAAGAAATACATTAAACGCCATCTAGTCAGCAATTCATTAAACTAGAGCTGGCTACATACATACTACTACTACTACTACTACAGAGGAGGGAACGACCCACACCCTAAGGAGCTTCGCCCCTGAAAAACTAGAAGAAAATGTTCCGTCACCGAGAGTCGAACTTGCCCCTCGCTCCGCAGCGCGCAGCGCGAAAGGATTAAGCCACAGAAGGCACGTCCTTCGCCATGCTAACGGCGAGCTATTTATATACACCATTTTCCGGTGGCGGTACTCAGGAATCGGTGGTACATCAGCGCGTCACTAGCGAGATGGCGCGAATGGCTCGAAGAGCGCGCTTTAAAGATCGACGCCCCACGCGTCGCGATGAGTGTGCGCTTCTACAGGGCGTGGTTGCTCGTGCGCGCGCTTGTCTTGTGATGGCGGTGGTTTGCACGTCTTGTGCTCTCACCGCAAGTTTGCCTTGAGAGCACGAAGGTCACATCGCTCACTGCAGCGGCCGCTTTTGCGAAAGGAGCGCGCTGATCACACAAAAACAGGTTACAGCTGTGGCAGTTCGCGCTCATCCTGTGTACGTTCGTTTCGTGCGTCCTTTCTGCTTGAGCAGCGCGTTGCAAGTTTCGAGCTGCTTGCCGTTCTTCGCGTGACATTACAATTTGTTGCCGTAGCGTTCATTCCTTTGCCGTTGGGGCGAAAGAATGTCCCACAAATGCTCAGGTACGTCTGTGAAGGCATATTTCACTTTCGTGTTATAGCGATTCCTATGACAGAGGTATCAGCCTAGTCTCTTTTATTGTGTGCAGTGAAGCCATGTTTTAAGATGTTTCGGTGCCGTGTCCAGTGCTGTCTTTTGGTACCCGATTTTTTTTTTCTGTGACGCGATTTATCATTATTTGCTAAAACACCTATGGATATATAGCAAATGTATTCCTCTCCTCAAGTGTGTTTATTGTATGGCTGCGTTTGACACATTATAGAGGGAGAAAATATGAGTATAACCTGATGGAATAATGCAGTTTTCACTGGGCAGACAAAAGATTTTTAACTCACACACTTCTGGAGTTAAATCATTCAAACTTTCTTATAATATAGAAAGCTGTTGAGCACATATTTTCCATATCTCAGATTATTTTTGGGGTTTTTTGTTTCTTGTTGGGAGCATAACATTAAAAATGTACTATGCGATGTGGAATAAATCTTGTTTTCCCTAAATATACTTGCAAATTATACCTTATTATTAATTTTTCTAAGTAATGTCATTGAAAAGTGCGATCACTTCGCTTCATATTGATACATAGTATTACACTGTCTCTATCATATTATTCATTAAAAAAATAATTACTAAAGCATACAATATGTGGCCAATTCTCCTACGGTCACGAAAGAGTTGGGAAGGTTGGCCAGAGTTCTAATGCTGATGTTTTTTCTGCACCTAGGAAGCTTATCTCACTGTGCAAACAAACCAACGCAGTCTTTATTGAAAAAAAAAACGGATGTAGAATTAAGCACTGACAGCGTTTCACAAAATAAACATTTTGTTGAAACTTAGCGTCCGTGTTGTGTGTCTTCTTCTCGTGTCCCCGTTCATCCTGCACTATCGGCGACGACGAGGAAGACAATGTATTAAATTTATTTCGCAAATTCACCATTGTGCTGAGGTTTAATAAAATTAAATATAACGAAACTGACACCGAAAGACTACGAAAAATTCTTCACATCCCAAGTACCATGGGCATCGATGTAATGCGAAGCATGCGGCGAGAAGGTGACTGTGGTGACAATAATCAGTCATTTTTATTGCTTTTGATTGCTGTATATGCGTTGAAGAGCACTGCGCAGCCGCGGGATTTAGAATAAATGGCTGGCCGTCCAACCTGCCCATTTTTACGTTGTTACAATGCTCCCTTAATCTACCATTAAGGCAACGGCCCTTGTGCCCAATATATTGTACAGTAATCGAAAGAATATATGAGAAGCTTACAGAGAGATTGTTGAAGCTGGGGCTGTCTCATCCCTGGGTTCCGTGTGTATCAGCACTCCGTCACTTATCCGAAGGGAGAAACAACTGTCTTTTCTAAGAAATTATTTTGTGCGCATTATATGTCATGTGATGTTTTCCTCGCGCGATATAAGTAAGCAAGTGTGGAAATAAACACTATGTTGGAAGTTAGCGCCGGTGTTGTAATAACAATAATAATATCTGGGATTGAACGTCCCAAATGCACAATATGATTGAGGGACGCCGTAGTGGAGGGCTCCGGATATTGCGACCACATGGGGTTCTTTAACGTGCACCTAAATCTAAGTACACGGGCTTCAAACATTTTCGCCTCCGTCGAAAATGCAGCCGCCGCGGCCGCGATTCGATCGCGTGACCTTTAGGATCGGCAGTCGAGCACCAGCCATAACCACTAGACCACCGTGGCGGAGCAGCGCCTGTGTTGTGTGTCCTCTTCTTGTGTCCCCATTCATTCAGTGCTATTTTTCGTAGGCAGTAAGTACCAACAACCCCAAATTTCAGTGCTGTTGTAGTCTGATCGCAATGTTAGCGTTAAAGCCGTAGACCTTACAAAGTTCACTCCGCTCACTGCAGCGACCGCGTTTCCTTACGACAGTGCTTTAGTTACACCAGGTTGGATGCTAAAGCAGCGGACTGTTAGCCACTATGCGTATAAAATTCCAATTTTTTTGTGCCACTTACAACACCATGTGCAAGTATTGTTTAAGATTAGTTTCACTATTTTTACATATGAGATTTTCTTCTTTCGAAAAAGAATGTTCGTAAAGTTGACTTGTGATTCCATGCAAATTGTGGTGTACATGTAACTTGTGTAGAGCTGTCTCTGGTATTGTTGTTTACCTCAATTCAATTACTGACAAAGACAGCTTCCCAATTTGCAACGCACGTGGATAATTAATGCACCCTCTACGCAGACCATTTCTCACTGCCGGAAGGATCCTGCCTGCGACCGGTTGTTCCAGACGGGCTCTCAGTGAGTCCCGACCAGGACTGGTACGAGACGGGCACACGCATTAGATACAGCTGCCAGGGAGGAAAGCTGCTCGTCGGCATGCCTACCGCCACGTGCCTCGAAGGCCAGTGGATGGGTCAAAATCGAAGATGCCAGTGACAAGCATCACAACCAATGGAAGATACCCTTCGGATATCATCAATCAGCATAAACAAGCATAATAAAACCTCCTGAAGCCTCTATTTCTCGCTTAAAGGAAGCACTTTAATTGCAGTTTGAAACGTTTGTACATAAGCTATTTGAAGTTTTAAGGCGCGAATAAGACACGGACGAAGAATAGGAACCCACACACGGAGCGCCACTTCCAACATAAATTTGCAAATCTATAGAAATGCAAATCTATGTTGGAAGTGGCGCTCCGTGTGTGTGTTCCTATTCTTCGTCCGTGTCTTATTCGCGCCTTAAAACTTCAAATATGTTAAACCAACAAGCCCAGTCTGCCATTCTCACACTACATAAGCTAAGAACATGCAAAATTACTCCAGCATGTTTCATTACCCTGCGAGGATTTGTAGACAGGAATAAAAAGAAAACAGAAACTCGACGTTAGGGTGTGTTCATATAAGACTGCACACGAGGTACCGGTCGCCACTCCCGATTTGGATGAAGCTTGCTGTAGGCCTAGGCATTAGACCGAGAAAAATGGTATCGAAGTTAGTTCGGCGCAAAAATATTTGTTCGCCTGAAAAATATATATATATAAATTTTGGCTGCAAAGAACACTTTTCCGCCAATTTCGCGATTTCTGAAATTTGAGCGCACCTAGGAAAAAATGTTGCACTTCTTGGTCACAATAGTTATTCACCTCAAAGGACAAGTGAAACACAATCTTATGAGTCTATTATTTCCTTTGCTTGTTGAAAAACATTGCAAATCGCACAAAATACCTGCATTTGAGGAATTTATTGCTTCAAAAAAGGTAAAGTGAGGATAATAAAAATCGGTACGTATGAACATTGATCTTTGCGCTCCCTTTTAAAATAATTTCCTTGGTTTTATCACGCTCCGTCTCGCTTGATGGTTAGGCTGAAAGGTAAGTGATTTACCAAAAATGCCAGCGTTTGAAAAAGGTTTTCTCAAAAAGGCCATTTTAAATTTAAAAAATCTCTCTGATTGAAGTCAAGGTCTTTCTGCGTAAAAAAAACGTTGCACAATTTTGGTTGCTAACAAGTTATAATGTGTAAAATGTGATCAAGTGAGCCTAGCGGCTGCCCTGCTCGTTCGTGCTCGAAATTGAATATAAGTTGTTCAAAATATTTGTACACAACATATTCACAAAGCTATATTACTAATATTAGGGGTTTAACATCCGAAAACCACGATATGATTATGAGAGACGCCGTAGTGGGGGGCTCCGGAAATTTCGACCACCTGGGGTTTAGACCACCGTGACGGGGCGATAATCACAAGGCAGCAGCTCTACACCAACAATTGCGCAGCCAGATATCATGGTTCAGCAAGCTTTGTCTTGCGATCAGCCGCTTGACAAACCCGCAGCAGCGGCCACTCGATGCTGCGGGCGCTCACATTAGTGCCGCTTCGTCTGCGGATGAGCTCGTGCGGATGCGCTAGCGCGTCAAACAACGCTGAGAGGACGAACGAGAGAGTGAATGCATCACAGTGAAAGTTAAAGGCTGTTAAGTGCGAACAAAAGCCATATTATACAACGAAAACTCTGCCGATTTTTATTATCTTCACTTTCTCTTGTTTCCAGCAATAAATTCCTGAAATGCAGGTATTTTGTGCGATTTTCCATGTTTGTGCTTTCTGTGTTCAAAAGTGCTTGGATAAGCATGAGAAATAATACACTCATAAGGTTGTATTTCACTTGTTCCTTGAGGGGAATAAAGATTGTGACCAAAAAGTGCGCCATTTCTTCGCTTGGTGTAGATAACTTATCCATAGGATAATAAATGTAATGTTTATTAAACTCCTATAAAAGCGTAGCGAACACTGGGACCACAACTGATGTTAGCCCGACATGAATCCTGCGTTGTAGGGAGTACATATGTAGTTATTATTGCTTTGTTATACAAATATATAGCCAGCACCACAACCACAATTGATATTAACAGATATTACGCCTGCATAGGGTGTTTTCCCAAAGCAGTTTGTACAGCTGGCGTGGCAATGTTGTAGAATACCCGACTGCCACGCCTATTGTCTAGGTCCGACTGCCGCTGGGATCCAAATTTTTTGGCGCATACCCGTATTCCGCGGCCCGTGGTAAACGGGTATGTGCCACACATGTAGGGAGGGAAGTGTTTTACGAAGTACGCGACAGGATTTTAAAATTACAGTAAAACCTCGGTGATACGAATCTCACGGGGTTAACAAGAATATTCTTATCATCCGAAATTCGTATCACCAGAAAACATGGAAAATCAGTATGCGACAAAAGAGAGTTGACATACGCTTTGATTTAGTGTTTTTAAGGGCCGCAGCGACGTCATGAACAGCTCTGAATGATTGCCAGCAAAGTTTTTAGACATCAGCGATCATACTTGTACTCGTTAATATACGGTGCATGCGCGCGTGTGTAATTAATGAACCAGATGTGTTGTGCCCCATGACCACTGGTAGCCGTTCCTAATCTTACTACGCTTTTCTGCTGGACACCATAGTACTTCGGCGAAAGTAATTTAACAAGCGCTTTGCCCACAATAGATAGAGGCCAAGCTCATTCGCCAAGACCCTCCGCTTCGTCTCTTGGAGTCTTCGTACATCTTTAATGGGACTTCATGACGGACCCGCAGCCCCGCAGCCCAAGTTTCAGTCTTGTTTCATAGAACGTCTGATTGCGGGGACATGGTTTGCATCGACGTGGCAGGTTAACACGTTAAAAAGACGTTAACACAGTACAAAGACGCTGCTGCCTCGAGCACAGGAGCACGAGTCAACGCGTCGGAAAAAAAAAGAAAAAGCGCGACGTCAACTTCATCTGTGACCTAAACGCGAAGGCGCCAAAAGGCCTCCAAGATTCGCGCGCGCTATCTCGGAGGCAACGACGCACCGTTGATGGTCGCGCAGCGCGCATGCCCGCCCCCGCGCGTGACTGCCGGGTCTTCCGCGACAGCGCGGGCAGCACCTGTTCGTACCTGTGCGCTAGCGTACGTTCGTATCAAACGTCGCAGGGTGCAAATTGGTTCGCAACAACCGTACTCCAATACATTGCAGGATAATGGGCCTTGACCGGACCACAGAAAAATTCGTACCACCCCGAAATTCGTACGAGCCGTGATCGTATCACCGAGGTTTTACTGTATTAAATGCGAAGCACTTCTTAGCGAACCCTAGGCACTTTGAGAGTATCTATCTATCTATCTATCTATCTATCTATCTATCTATCTATCTATCTATCTATCTATCTATCTATCTATCTATCTATCTATCTATCTATCTATCTATCTATCTATCTATCTATCTATCTATCTATCTATCTATCTATCTACGTCTGGGTGCTCTCGTGACCGACTGCTTAACTTGGTGTAGATCAAAATTGGCATGGGAGGGGAAATGGGTTTGACGGATGTAACTCGCTGTTCATGACATTATTATTGGGAAAATCCTGTCGCGTACGTCGTCAAACCCTTTCCTCCAGACACGTGTGGCACATACCCGTATACCACGGGCCGTGGTATGCGGGTATGCGCCACAGCTGCTTGGCAGTTAATATCTACTCAGGACCGGCGAGAAGAGACATTGGTAATTTAAACGAGGGAGCGTTAGGAAATACCAACACTGGCAGCGTTAGCCCGACGAAAGAAAGAATAAAAATTAAGATCCGAGCGGGAATCTAACCCAAGCATTCTACGTGGCAGTCAGGTGTTCTACAACGAGCCACGCCACGTGTAGAAACTGTTTTGGAAAAAGACCCTATGCAGGCGTAATGTCCGTGCAATGTCAATTGTGGTTGTAGCGCTGGCTATCTAATTTTATAATAAAGCAGTAACCACAGCGCTCGCGTCTTCAGTTTTTTTTTTGTCCTTCATCTTTGCCGCGCTGCACGTTTACCCGAACATGTTTTCTTACGAACTCACCCAGCTTGCTGTGTTAATTTCGTACATATGTACTCCTATGATACATGCTGCAGGTCGGGTTACTTTCAGTTGTGGTTGGAGTATTGGCTCCGCTTTTATATTACTCCAACCAACATCATACCTCTATTCCTATTATTCAGCAAGCTATATTCAAGCGTTGCTCGACCCCGGAGGAGTATACGCGAACGAAGGTTACGTACGATATTCACATCATGTCACTGTTGCATGCACTTCGTTTGGATAAAACAGCCCTCTGTTCTGTAACGTGAGTGACGCTACTACCTCAGACCATAAGTTACCATTCACACGTCAATCTATTCGGCGTGCCTTGAAAGCCCACGATGTGCACACCACTCCTCCATCTACAAAAACACGTCGATCCGCCTCGTAACGCTTGGCTCAAGGCCAAAAAATGCAGCAGAGAACTACTGGCTGTCTGCTTCGCATAAAACCGATTCCCACAAAGCGTGGGATCTGCCGAATTTTTTCACGTGATGACTATAGTCGGATACAACTTAACAAGACAAGAGAGCCCCTGCCCAGATAACCGAAACGCTACAACCAGTCGCCTCCGCGACTAAAGAAGTAGTCCCGTTCGAGCACTCGCGCGCGCACATTGGTGCAGGCTTGCGTTGATCCGCCTTTGAGGAGAACATACCGCGGACTTCTTAAGTTGCATACGACTATATACAGTCATATTCGTCGAACCCTCTTACCTTCCAATGCCAGTTTCGTCTACACCAAGTTAAGAAGGCGATCACGAGAGCAGCCAGGCGCTGGTAGATAGATAGATAGATAGATAGATAGATAGATAGATAGATAGATAGATAGATAGATAGATAGATAGATAGATAGATAGATAGATAGATAGATAGATAGATAGATAGATAGATAGATAGATAGATAGATAGATAGATAGATAGATAGATAGAAACGCTCAAAGTCATTCAAGGATCCACCTTTAAGCAGAACAAGCCCTGTGGCTATTTTTATACTACCAGGAAAAATCCCGGTAACCAGCGTGCATATTCATTCATATGAGAAAGCGGATCACACAGTATAGCGGGAACAAGAATGATGGGTCTCGCTTTGATTTCATGAAATCCGGCTGCACTGTCTGCTTTCAGAGACTTGAATAAATTAAAAATTTCAACGTCGGTGTATGGGCAAAGAAACGGAGTTAGTAGGGCGAGATGATACGTTTCCACGTAGATGCTTTGTAGAATTGCTTGTGCGATTGTTATTTGTAATACCAGCATGCCAAAATTGATCAGTAAATTCGTTTAATAGTGAAGCGTCAGAACCTTTCATATTATCAAAGATAAATGTGCTAGGGATCACTGTGTTGCCTTTGAGTCTGCGAATTGCAGCTCATATTTGAGAGCGCCATCCGAGTGTCGATCGAATTGGGGTTTGAGGCTATTCGCCACGCGCACGCGTAATCCTCTTTATGCTGCTCACGATAGTACGTAGTGATATCATACAACGCCCTGCACGTTATTTTGATGTTCCGGTTGTTCGTGTGAAGAAACAGCGGCGACAGACCGGCGAGTCTGTAGTGTTGTATCACATGCCTAGATAAGGCTGCTTTCGTGCGAATCGGTTGCGCTACTGCGACAAAGAAATAGTGGCGTCACAAAAGACCTACGAATGCTCATCTGCTTGATAAAGACACTTCGGATGTTGACTCTGATATGTCTTGAACAACTTTGTACCCAGGATAAAGAAAATTCCCGATACGGGTCTGCGACCCAGTTTCCTGTAAGAACAGCTTTCAGGATGCATGCAGCCCAAAGGAAATGATATCAAGAGATATTGCCTGCGAGCGCGACATGGTATAAAGGATTTGGCAACACGATAAATTAGTGGGCACGGCGAAGCGCATCGACTACGATCGCTAACCATGCGATTTGTTTGCTTCGTGCAGGCTTTGTTTCTTGCACTCGGCGGAGCATCACCAACACCGGAAGTTTTGCCTTTGAAGCCGCAAGATTTCGCCGACAATCGTGCTGGGAACTTCGTCTCTGTCACGAGCATTCCGGTTCCATGGACTAAACAGGGCTGCGTGACGTCAACGGCCACCAACAGTATAAAACAAGCGCCTTACGTGGATCTCGTCAGTGGGCACGGCGAAGCGCATCGACTACGATCGCTAACCATGCGATTTGTTTGCTTCGTGCAGGCTTTGTTTCTTGCACTCGGCGGAGCATCACCAACACCGGAAGTTTTGCCTTTGAAGCCGCAAGATTTCGCCGACAATCGTGCTGGGAACTTCGTCTCTGTCACGAGCATTCCGGTTCCATGGACTAAACAGGGCTGCGTGACGTCAACGGCCACCAACAGTATAAAACAAGCGCCTTACGTGGATCTCGTCAGTGGGCACGGCGAAGCGCATCGACTACGATCGCTAACCATGCGATTTGTTTGCTTCGTGCAGGCTTTGTTTCTTGCACTCGGCGGAGCATCACCAACACCGGAAGTTTTGCCTTTGAAGCCGCAAGATTTCGCCGACAATCGTGCTGGGAACTTCGTCTCTGTCACGAGCATTCCGGTTCCATGGACTAAACAGGGCTGCGTGACGTCAACGGCCACCAACAGTATAAAACAAGCGCCTTACGTGGATCTCGTCAGTGGGCACGGCGAAGCGCATCGACTACGATCGCTAACCATGCGATTTGTTTGCTTCGTGCAGGTTAGTTACCCCTACTCTGTACGTAGCGATGAGAGATTTTTAATTATTCTGCCGTGCCCACAACGTGCATTACCATAGCGTATGAGTGTTTTTGTTCTTGTAAATTGTTGCTCTGTGGCGATGTCGAGGAAAATCCTGGGCCATCTGTTGAAGACATGTTTAAGAAGCTTATGGATGGTCAACAGGCTATAAGGGCTGACATTGCTGACTTGAAGAGCCGTCTTGAGAGAACAGAAAATAGAATATCAAGTTTCGAAGCTCGCCTGACAAAAGTAGAAGAAAAAGTTGAACCATCGTATCAAGCGGCAAATGCAGGTGGCGATTTACGGTCAGCTATTTCCAAAATTCAAGAGACGCAAGAGTCAGCCTATGTTAAACTAGTTGACTTAGAAAATCGAAGCAGGAGATCGAACTTGATAGTGTTTGGCATACCAAGCGTTCCGAATGAGTCCGAGTCAATCTTGCGTGAAAAAGTAATCAAGGAAATCTTTGCAGAAAAGCTCGGCGTGAACTGCACTTCTGTTGGTCGCATTCATAGGCTTGGTAAACCTCGAGCAAACAGACCCATTATTTTGTACTTTCAAGACTACAGGGAAAAGAAGCAGTGCAGCGTAACGCACGAAAACTAAGTGGTACAAACGTATACTTACAAAACGATTACTGCGCGGACACACTTCGTAAACGGAAGCTGCTTGGGCCAGCGCTAAAGATGATAAAGGCGAAGGCAAAAGAATAAGCTTGGTAAATGATAAGTTGGCATCGATGATCAGTTGTACGCATGGGACGATGCTACTATGACACGCAAAGCAATATCAAGCAAAAACTCCCCATTGTCTCAGAGCTAGCAATTGAAAGCACAACAGCTGCGCCTCATTTCGCTGAATGCTAGAAGTGTGGTGAATAAAACGGACGCACTTGAATCCCTGTTACTCTTATACGACCCGCATGTCTGCGTGGTCACTGAAACTTGGCTTCATGACAATATACGAGATGATGAAATTGCGCCACCAGGGTACTGCTTGTATCGGCGTGATAGGGGTTCTCGAGGAGGAGGCGTGGCTGTTCTTGCAAAACATTCTGTTGATATTGCTGTCGGAGATCAAATTGCTGACCACGAAAGTTTGCTGCTAAACGTGTGTTTTTGTGGCATCCAATTTTACCTTTGTGCAGTATACCGCCCGCCCGACTCTAATGATCTGTACTTGTCAAAACTTCACGAACATTTACTCAGTCTACGTGATAGAAACGTGATCTTGACGGGTGATTTTAACCTTCCTGAATTAACTGGGATCAATTAAAATATGGATGTTCCACAACAATTGATGTTATATTGGATGTGATGTTTTGCTTAAATTAGAGCAGATGGTGCGTCAGTGCACACGTGGTAAATCAATCCTAGACCTGTTATTCATAACAGAAATATTTAACGGTGCTTCAACATCAGTAGAGCCCGGAATTTCAGATCATGATCTAATCTATTTTTGTTGGCAGCTAACAAGTAATAGGCCGAAGTTAGCGAAATATTCTTCATTCGTTTGGGACTTTCAAAACGCCGATGACGTTTCAGTGATTGAGTACCTAGACATACATCTTGACTTTGCAGTTGACAACATCGAGACTTCATGGATGAGGTTCCGAGATGCGATAAATTTTTGCGTTTCTAAGTTTACGCCTGCCAAAGTCCTTAAGAAGCGACGTGTTAACCCTTGGATAACTAGGGATATTCATACAAAACGTAAATTAAACGGCTCCGCAAGCATAAAAAATGTCAAGCTCTATTTATCTTGAACTGAAACAAAACCTATTAATGAAATTAAGAGAGTCCCGAAGCGCCTACTTCAATAATTGTCTTTCTCAGTTCATTGAATGCGACAGCCAAAAGTTCTGGCGGTTTTTAAAGGAAAGCAGACAGGATGTTTCTAAAATAAAAATTGGTGACATGATAGCTACTGATGCTCGACAGATATCAGAGCATTTCAATCATTACTTTCACAGTGTTTTTTTCGAGAGGCGATAGTTATGCACCTCAGAGCACTGATTCATGTTTAGCTGATGATTTAGCAGTGTCGCATGAAGGCGTCGTGTCTTTGCTCCTTAATGTTAATCCAAAAAAGCCGACAGGGCCGGATGGTATCCCTAATGCTTTCTTACATCGGTACGCAGAGCAGGTATCTCGTTTTCTGACGGATTTCTTCAGTTTATCAATTGCCACAGGCGAAATTCCGGACGACTGGCGTTTAGCGCGCGTCACTCCCATTCACAAAAAAGGCGATCGTTTGTCTGTGAATAACTATCGGCCCATATCTATTACAAGCACATGTTGTAAGTTGCTGGAGCACGTCATTTCAAAGTACCTTATTGATTTTCTTGAAAAACGCAATGCATTATCACCCTATCAACATGGTTTTAGAAAGAACTTGTCAACAGTTACACAGCTTGTAACAACAGTACACGATTTTTCGCATGTCCTTGATATGACTGGACAGGTGGATGCCTTGTTCTTAGATTTTTCGAAGGCATTTGATAAAGTGCCTCATGGAAAGTTATTACGGAAGCTGGAATATTTGGGTGTTCCGTCAAATGTTGTTAAATGGATTGGCGCCTACCTTCGAGACAGGCGGCAATTCGTACAAGTTTCGGATCACTCCTCAGAACTGTTGTATGTGACTTCTGGAGTGCCTCAGGGAAGCGTTTTGGGACCATTGTTATTTTTAATTTATATAATGACTTGGCAGACGTAATTAATAATGACGTTTGCATTCGACTGTTCGCGGATGACTGCGTTGTTTTTAAAGAAATTCGTGCTCCAAACGATCATGTACTATTACAAGAAAACCTACAGGCTATTGGGGACTGGTGCATTCGATGGGACATGGAGTTAAACACAGAAAAAGTGTACTTCTGCGTATTACAAGAAAGAAATGCCTAGCACGTTCTCTTACTCTATAACCAGCGTGATATAGAGGAGGTAGACAAATGTAGATATCTGGGTGTCACTATCAATAACAAACTCACCTGGTCAACACATATATCGGCTACTTGTAGCTCTGCGCTGCAGAAGTTGTGGTTTCTCAAAAGGAAACTGAAAAACGGACCTCCTACAGTTAAGCTTCTGGCATATAACACCTTCGTCAGAACTAAATTAGAATATGCTTCAATTGTATGGGACCCCCACAACAAAGTGATGTTCAAGAACTAGAACGTGTCCAAAGAAAAGCAGTGCGCTTCATATTTAATAAGTATAGGATGACTGACTCGCCTTCCTTACTAATGAAGCAACATAACATCCCTTCGTTAGAATCGCGCAGAAAGGTCAGTAGGTTGACTTTTCTTCAAAGTGTCTTACCGGAAATACGAAAGTAACTATGCCTCATTGTGTACGTCCCCACTCAACTAGAAAAACTAGACACACCCACAGTAGGGCACTTGCCCCAATTTTCGCGAAAAACAAAATCCCATAAATACAGCTTTTTTCCTAGAACTGTGTCTGAATGGAATGCCTTACCCTCCACTGTTGTTGATGCCAATGACTTTGTACGCGAACTGGAAAATTTGTATTTTGTGTCGTGATTGTAATCGATGTTTCTCTTGCGTTTCCTTCTTCTCATTGTTCTTATTTTTGTTTTCTCGCTGTGATTGCGATGTTCTTTATAATTTTGTAATCACTGTACAGCCCCTCCTGCATGGACCACACGGTGGTCTGCAGTATTGCTAAATAAATAAATAAAATAAATAAATAATAAATCACTCGCGTCAATGATGTGTCGTAGGTGAAGAGCCCTTATGGAGAGGATCGTTGTATCTCCGCAAGCGCCCCTCCTTCCGTTTTTCCTGTTATAGAGCGTCAGGGGTCGGTAGCAGAGAAGATTGGAGGTTTCATTAAGTCCTTTCAAGCTCAGCGTAGACGAAGGACTGGGACTCGAGGCTGTCAAAAAAGTGCAGAGTCAAAAGTAATGAGCAACGATGTGGCCGCTCGGGAGACGTCATTTACTGAAACACGTACGTAAGCAACGGAATTTCATCTGTTTCGAAACACGCAATGACAAAAGAAAGTTTACGCGTGAGAGTTCGTTCTACAAGATTTTGAGACGATTTTGACTTTTACAACCTGTCGTTTTTAAACGTTTTTTATTTCGAGTAGTTAAAACTTTTGTGCAACAATCTTAATAGTACATTATATCGTGCACTGAGGTTGGGCCAGTCGGCAATAACCTATAGCGTTCAGAACCTACGCTGCCTTTACTTCATTATAGAACACTAGTGGGCTATTTGGTTTTGAACTATTAAAATGTTGATTTAGCGTAAGTAAACACGAAAATATCTAGCGCCTGGTGTGGTCGAACTACTTTTGAAGAAAACAATCATAAACTTGGCAAATCGCACAAAATACCTGTGCTTGAGAAATATATTGCTGCAAACAAGTTAAAGTCAGGATAATAAAAATCGGTACATAATGCCTTTGTTACTTTCGCTCTTTTTAAAAATAATTTTCGTAGTTTTCTCGCGCACCCTTTTACTCGATAATTGGGCTGAAACGTGAGTGAGCTACCGAAAACGCCGAAATTTGAAAATAGTTTTCACAGAAAGGCCATTTTTAATTTTTTAGATTCACGCCGCATTGAAGTCAAGCACATCGTTTGTCATTCTGCATAAAAAAACGTTGCATTATTTTGGTTTCCTAATAAGTTATAATGCGTCAAATGTGACCAAGTAAGCCTAGCAGCCGCGTCGTTCGTTATGTGGTGAAAATCAGATATAAGTTGTTCAAAATACTTGTACGTTACATAATCACAAATCAGCAGCTCTATACCAACAAATGCGCTGCCAGGTGTCATGGTTCAGCAAGCTTTGTCGTGCGATCAGCGCTTGAAAAACCCGCAGCAGCGGCCGCTCGATGCTGCGGTTGCTGACGTTACATTAGTGCCGCTTCGACTGCGGATGAGCACCGCTTGCGCCCCAAACTACGCTCAGAGGATGAACGAGAGAAGGAATGCATCACTGTGAAAGTTAAAGGCTGTTAAGTGCTAACAATATCCGTACAACGAAAACTCTGCCGGTAATATTGCAGTGAGCGCCTCCAGTAGACCGCTCATGTGTTGCTTTCTCTCTTCTGATGGCCTAAAGATAACTAGGTTCACTGTGGCAGCAATATCTGACACAAAAGCAAGCCATTCACATCTAAAAAAATGTCTAATACGTGCTTCCGATGCTTGAACAACTCAAATTGCAGTTGTTCTTCATCTCGTGCCATAACACTTGTGTCAGCCAGCTGTGAAAATAAGTGACTGCAAGTACTTCGCTTCATTAAAGCACCGCTTTTGCAATATTGTGTTGTTGTGCGCCCATAGATACATGGCGACGTATGGAGCTTTTTGCTGGCTGCTTCGCATTACATCGATTCCCACAGAGCATGGGGTCTGCGGTATTTTTTATTTCAATTTTCCATTGGCTTGTAGTTCCATCGCTGCGTCCTGGTGTCTCCACAGCACTTCTTTGATGCCACACAAGGCGAGAACCAAGCTGGCAACAATGCTCCAGGTGGATGGAAGTTCGCACACCGTTAGCACCACGTTTTTCCAGAAAATATCGGCCCACCCAGTTGCTTTTCTCTTTCTTTCTTGCTTCGCGCCTTCTTTTTCCATTTTTATGTAACCGACACAGTACACGTCTAACGACTGCCTTGCACAGGACGTACCGAAATGTCTGAAAATCATGCCGTTTAGTTTATGCTCTTGTGATAAGATTGCGCCGTTAGCGCGAACTGTGGCGTTTATTCTGGAATTAACGCGGTCGCCAACAATAACACTGGAATATTCGATGCCACATGTATCAATGATGGTGCCCGTTACCGCTGATTAGCTGTTATCGACGACCAACGAGTGCGCCGATATCGTTCTTATCTGAGTGTCGTCATTTTTTCTGGGCCCAAGTTCGCCCAACAAACAGTTTCATACTTTCCCAGCTTAAGTATTTGCTTTCTTCACCGTCACGACCACCTGACATCTGGTGGATGTGCTGGTTCGCTCATGTTCCGGATGCCCACGAAAGGTGTGAACCAAACCGCAGCCGTGAAGAAGAAGACGTTTAAGACATTTCGGATCATCGAACGGTGGGTTGCCCGAAGTAGCTGAGCTTCAACCAACCAACCAACCAACAGGCCGTAGCCAGCAAGGGCTACCTCCAGAATACGGACTCTTACCCGAGAAGCCAAAAGCCGCGATGACGAAGACAACAGGCACGAAGACGGCCGCTGTGTCACACGCGACAGTCGCGCTGCAATAACCGAGGGAGCCGCCAACGCGTAAATAATCTGCGCAAAGTGCTCGGACCGGCGTAGCGTATAGTGAGCAGCTAGGACAAGTCGAAAGGTTCGCACTGAACAACGCGACAATCATTCTCTCACTTGTGCGCTTCTGTCATGAATGAGTCACTAGAATTGCTCAGGGTTTCACGTTTTATGACTAAGGCTTTTGTAGTGTTATAGCATGTCGGACACACTCGCTGCCGAAGGATAACGTCCGTCTCGCTGTTCTAGACGCGGGAAAGCGCGTTAGCAAGGGGCTAGCAAAGCATCATAAATGAGGAAACTTTGTGAACACTTGGCTTATTCATGCCACACCGCGCGTTTTTCGGCTCTGAAATGGTTGATGTGGTAGAGGAAGGCCTTATCTGCGACACAGAAAACATGTGATAGCGGGAAACGAAATAAGCGGCTCGCAAAATGACTGAGGTAATTTTTTGCAAATGTCGTTTACGCACAGTGTGCGTAGAATGCGGAAGATGCTTGCAGTATTCAATGCACGCGCTGGAAGGGAAACAGGCAGCGAAAAAGCGCCCCCGTAATAGAGCAACTGCTGATTGTCGAATTTGGTTTAGGATTATGCTGACTTGCCACCGCATACAGGGGCTTTGTAGTGCTTGCAAGGCGAGTTTTGCCAATGGAACCTAACCCTTGCCATCTACAACCCTGCAATCTACCATGCCTCAAGACGCCGCCCAGCAAACGCCTCCTCCCGCACCAACCTGTTGTCTCGGTGTCCCCCGTATCCGTGACCCACCTGTCTTCACTGGCGCGGATGGTACCGACGAGGCGGACTGGCTGGTGATTTACGAGCGTGTGAGCGTCCCCAATATATAAAACAAGGCTGGAAAACTGACCAACTTGGATTTCTACCTCGCGGGTGTGGCAAGCCTGTGGCACAACCGCGCATCAGATTTTGCGACGTGTTCCGCCTTCAAGATCGCCATTGTCAACGCGTTTGGCCGCCCTGCCGTTCTTAATGGGCCAGTAAACAGCCCCGAGGTAATAAAAAACATGGTTCATCCCTCCGTCATAGGAATCGGAATAACACGAAAGTGAAGCGTGCCCTTACAGAAGTTACTGAATGTTTACTGTACATTGATATAAGAGAGTTTGCACAATGTATATTGATGTCTGGCAGCTATAGCACCGTTTAACGTGGATGCACCCACTTTGATGATTGGTGGTACATCTCCACCCCGACGACTAACATCCATGTTAAATGATTACACATAACCTTGTGGTAGCTGTAGTAGTTATTGGTGAAAGCGTAATCAGAGAACGAGGTGTGATATCCAGAAGAGCGTCGCATATTGGACGCAGAACTTGGTCGCCATACCGCGGCATCTTAAAATGTGATTGAACACCACGGCCGGACTAGAGGGAAACGCAAAGCGCGTCGTGCCGCCCCCCGGCCGCGATTTTTCTCGGGGCGAGCGCGTGAGCGGGGAAGGCGGTGTAACAGCAAGGTGAGGCAGGCGCGCGTCGCAGAGCTATTTTTGGTTGGGATTAGCGTGATGCTATGAGCGAGGCCGACCTTTTACGACGCTTGGGGTAAAGTCGCCACCTCGCGGTGTGTTAAGGCACTGACAAAATTGAACTTGTATTGAAAATGCGCCGAATGGGATGGATGTGTAACGCGTTGCTGGTGTTACGGGCGCAGGCCACAGTAATGACGAATTACTTTATTTTACCGCTCCCAGAGGGCAACACCACCCCGCCGACCGGGAGAGTGGTAGATATAAAAGGCGCGTTTGTAAAGCCACCAGAGTCTGTGACCGTGGCGCGTTGGGTAGCGTGCCCGGCATGTGTTGGTACGGACCGAGCGGTCGTGGGTTCGATGCCCGTTGACGGAAACTTTTTTTCTTTGCCATCTGATCGTGTAAATTTTTTAGGCGTCATTTCCGTGACGGAAATATGTCACTGAAGTCTTGGTGGACCCCGGCATAAAACACTTTCGTGTTAAAAATGGCAATGAATAGAAATATGCGCACTTTTGCTATGTGAACATGCTGCCGCAAGAATTTCGCGAGTACGTGCTATAATAAGGAAGTTACAGAGGTTAAAACATCCGTTTCATCTGGTTTCAAATTTTCGCGCGGCCTCGCCACCCTTCTCCGCCACAGGTAGGGGAAGGTGTAGCCCGTCGTCATGACTCCGCCCACTTCAGCAACGTGACATGGCGTCAGCAATTGACGTCATCGGTGAGCTCGATCACTCGCAATGCACTTCCGCTTGCTGCGGCTCCCGGTTGTTTATTGTTTACATTGTCGCACTCCGTAACTAGGCGGGTAGTTTTCGGCTCTTCGGTATTTTTAAACCTTTGTCAGAGTTCATAATGCAGCAGGAATGCGTGCTTGCTTTCTAAGACGACGAAGAGGCTCGAGAGAAAAGCGTGGAGACCCCGCTTGCCGCGCGTGCAATGGGAAAACCAAACAAGCGCGCCCGTCCAAGTTATTTCCCCTCTCCCTGCGCGATTTGCAGCCGACAACTGAACAACGCTTCCTCCACGTGTTGCTTATATCTAAGGCGAAGTGTGTGCAGGTGCTATGCAGTGCGAGGAATATACGCGCCAAAACCCGACAACTGCGTGGCCGAAACCACATCACCCGCAGGGTCAAGAAACAAGGCGCAGTTTCGTAGCGGTGAGTGGGAACCGGACTGGCGTTAACTTTTTGAGAGCTAGTTTAGACCAATCCACGAGGTCAGTGGTACGTCAAGTTGCCCATGGGCAAGTTTGTGTCACTGCGCGTACGATGGGGATTGGTCAGGCGAAGGAAAGAGGCCCGGGAATTGTTTTTCGAAATGGAGGGCCCGCGCGGCGCGCAGCGCTGTAATATTCGAAAAATGTGGTCGCCGCGGTCTACTGTACGAATTGGCGAGCTTTTTTGGGGGTGTAAAAAAAAAGTCGGAGCCTGTATACTGGCCCTTTAAGCTGCAAGCCGAACAGCGTTTACGTGAAGGTGCTCAGCAGGCCGGTGAAACCTTCATGAGCTACATCGAAGGCACCCTCGACTTGTGCAAGAAAGCCGACGCCACCATGTCGGAATCTGATAAGATCAGGCATGTTAAGAAAGGCATCGACGACGATGCCTTCATCACGCTGGTCGCCAAAAATTCCAGCACAGTTGCAGAGGTCATAACGCTCTGCCAAAGCTACGAGGAGCTGCGCCGGCAGCGATCGATGACCCGTCGCTCTCCAGCACGCTACGCCGAGATCGCTAGCTTGTCGACCAATCTGATGCTCGCAGAATTGAAGTCGTTCGTGCGCGACGAAATCGCGCACGAATGTACAGTGGTCAACTCTCATGTCTATAACGCCGGAGCATCGTGCTCGGAACTGCATGAGCGACGTCTACAGCTTGAAACGGGCCACATCAGAGCATGCGCAGTGTCATTGATGTGCTCGCCATGTAATTTCCGTCCTTGTTATCACCGCGGCCGCGACAACTGATTTCGCCGTCAGAAGCGCTGCCAACCGTATAGCGCCCAAAAAAAAGGGAGAGTGCAATCACCGGATCGGCGTGTTTTATACTGCGCACTTATTCTCGGTTCGCAGTATCATATCATACCGACAATGCGCCGGACAGTGGATAAACTTATAGGTGGACGCAAATCTGCTGCTGGGACAATGTGACCACGCAGCATAGCTTTCAACAACAACACGCAGCATACGCAGCATAGCTTTCAACAACACGCAGCATAGCTTTCATCGCGCGCTGACAACGGTTCACATCGCTTCGCTTCGTTTCCTTTTTTTCTCTCTTTTTTTCTTTTTGTTTTTGTGATAAACTGTTGACAGCGCTTCGAACGGCCAAAGCAGTTGTTGCATTCGCGGTGATAGCCAACGATGGAAAATGCAAGGTAGGCGCATCAGTGGGGCTGCGCATGCTCAGAGGTGCCCCGTTTTCAACTGTAGATGTCGCTCGTGCAGTTCGGAGCACGACGCTCCGTCGTTATAGATATGAGAGTTGACCACTCTACAAATAAAAGAAATACATATACAAATAAAGCAAAACAATAAACGTCACTCGAGCATTGCTCGCATGAAACCTAGGTTCAAGTAATCGCACGCGACTGGCGGATGATGGGTAGTGATGGGTGACGGATGATGCGTGATGGGTCTGCGACTGTCGAGCGAGCGCGAAAGGATGCGAAATACCCATATCGCAGAGGGCGGCAACTATACGCCGCTATCCGCAGCACGGAATCATGACGTAACTTGGCGTGCGCATGCGCACTCGCGCAAGACCACGTGGTTGAAAAGAAACGTTTCTCCACTGGCGCTCGTATAGCGTATAGCGACGGGTATAGCGTCCATAAAGGAGAAAGTCGCTGCTCGGAAGGAGCAACGCAGCCAGTTGCCGCATTCTCGCTCCCTTTTTTTTTTTTAGAGCGTGCGTGGGGTCTGTGAACCGCGACTCTGAACCGGCTTTCGGCCGAAAGCGAGACAAGACACCATCCCGCAGGCAGGTTGGCGGAACAGCGGGACCCCAGCCCCAGACCGGGACATGTCCCGCCTCAATCGGGACGTCTGGTCACTTTACGTATCTGCAACGCCTGCGACACTTTTGACGCGTTTGAGCAACGCCGGCCTCCAACTGAATCTGAAGAAGTGCCGATTTGCGGCACGGCAGCTGACAATCCTCGGCTACGTCGTGTCCAAGGACAGAATCCTTCCCGATCCGGCCAAGCTTCGGGCCGTGGCCGAGTTTCCCAAACCTACGTCCATCAAAGAACTGCGCAGTTTCGTAGCTCTGTGTTCATACTTTCGACGCTTCATTCGAAACTTCGCCGCAATGATATCGCCGTTGACGAAGTTCCTTGGAAGTTGAACTTTTTGTTGGGCTAGTTGGTGCATGTTTAACGGAAGGAAAATGCGCAAACGTGACGAACGCAAGAAGTGACATGGACGAACGTCGGCGTTCCCCCGTGTTACTTCTTGTATTCGTCTCGTTTGCGCCTTTTTCCTTCCGTTTCCTTGGAAGTAACGAGCCACTAAATTCGTGGTCATCAGAGTGCGACTACGCTTTCGCACAGTTTCGTCGTTTGTTGACGACTCCTCCCATACTACGCCTCTACGACTCTAGGGCCCCTAGAAAGGTACACACAGACGCCAGCTGGGTTGGCCTCGGCTCTGTCCTTGCGCAGCGCAAACCAGGGTTCCCTGAATATGTCGTGGCATATGCAAGTCGTGCGCTCACCAAAGCCGAGACCAATTACACCGTCACGGAAAAATAGTGCCTGTCGATCATCTGGGCCCTTACCAAGTTCCGACCTTACTTTTATGGTCGTCCATTTAACGTCGTCATCGACCATCATGTACCTTTGCTGGTCTTTGTTATTAACAAATACTGCTGTCTCCGTTTCTCAGACATAGCAGGAGTGAGTACAGATGTTCAACACAATGAACAAATAGAATTAAAGAAAATACATGATTACGCAATTTTTTTCGAATTGCTCACCACAGAATCTGCGCAGAGACCCATCAAGTTCATTCCATAAATCAAAGGTCTACGGAAAAAAGAGAAACCTAAAACAATCAATATTAGATCGGAAGGGCATACTATTTAGAGGATCAAATTGTCGGGTACGGCGTGCAGAAGCTGCAGCGAAAGAAATGGGCGCTAGCACACTCCAGCCGGTGTGAACTATGGCATACGCAGGAGGATGACACTATCGCAAGTGCGCCGATGTTCCAGCGACTGCAGCAATAAAACATGCGCACGCAAAGTAGGCGAGAATTGTCGGTCAAAGCGAAGAAAAGTAAACCTTATTGCTTTTTTTAACAGATAGCTATGTCGTGTTTGTGGTGAGGTAAGACAAATAGGCTATGTGTATTCTGATATGGGCCTGACCAAAGTCTTGTACGCTGCCAGTTTGCATTCTTTTGTCGAGTTGCTTAACGTGCGTCGGAGATACCAAAGTTTTCTAAAAACCTTGTTGCAGATTATTTCGACGTGCGCATGCCGTTTCAAATTTGTTGTTGCACCAAGGTATTTAAACTCCCTAACACGTGTTAGACTGACACCGGCATCAATATATGTGAAATGAAGAGGCTGTTTCTTATTCGAAAAAGTAGCAATAATATCTGGGGTTTTACTTCCCAAAATCACCATATGATTATGAGAGACACCGTAGTGGAGGGCTCCGGAAATTTCGACGACCTGGGGTTCCTTAACGTGCACTAAATCTGTGTGCACGGGCGCCGAGCATTTTCGCCTCCATCCAAAATGCAGCCGCCGCCGCCGGGATTCGATCCCGCGACCTTCGTGTCAGCAGTCGAGTGCCATATATTTGGAAAAAAAAAATGTCATGGCTACAGTGTTTCTGAAGTTATTAGACATTTGCCACGTTTCACTCCAGGTACAAAGAAATGAAAAAAAGATTGTTCAGCGCATCCGGATCTTGAGCATTAGAGATGGTGTTATAGATAACGCAGTTGTCCGCTTACATTCTATGTTTATTTCGAGTGTCACCAATAATTTCTGCTACGTCATTTATTTCAATACAGTATTTATTCGAATCTAGGCCGAGAGTTTTTTCGGTATTTGTATCAAACTCCAGGGTCGGTTTTGATTCGAGGATTTTGAAAAACCCGCAACGCGTTCAACTTGTTGGCGGCGTTGCGCACGCCCGAGATGGGGCTCAGGTTGTTGTCGAACCACAGGTCGATCGCACACCGCGCAGCTATATCCGAAGCTGCGGTCCAGGAAGTCTCGCTTGAAGCGCGCGTCCGGCCAATCGAATTCGAGGGCCCGTGCTCGCTCGCGCATCGCGCGTCCCCGCGCCAGATCGGCTTCGGGGTGCTCGGCTCGCTTCGCACGCTTTCGTTCGGCGTCTCGCCGCCGGCCTGCATCACCACAGGCAATGCGCGGGGCGCGCGCAGCCACGGAGCGGAGGGCGGAGCGCGCGCAGTCACGTGGGGCGTGACGTCGCTGCGCCGTTGCTACAGACCACCGTGCTACAGACGCTCCTCTCCTCTGCTCGCGCCGTTGCTATGGGACGGCGGACACAGGGTCGCTTATAAAGTGCATTCGCACTTAAAACGCGCCATTTTTTCATCGAGAAAAGTGCTGCAAAACTAGCGCCACCTAGACAGTATTGTAGCCGTTAGTAGCCGAGCGAACACCTGGCTTAAGTACGCACGCGAGGCCGCCATTTTTATGTTTGTGGCGAGTGTTGAGGCGAGCCGTTCGTCAGTCGAGTCTCGCTTCGAGTGGGCTGTGTGTGGCGTAGCTCAATGGCGCCAAACGAGCGTAGACATTATAGTGCGGCGTATAAAAGGAAAGGTGTGCTAGCCGCGGAGTCGTCCTCCAACGTTCAAGCCGGGCGGGACTTTGTAATGGACGAAAAGAATGTTCGTCGCTGTAGGGGCCAACGGGAGAAGCTCTTCGCGTGTGCCGCAACGAAGATGGCTTTTACCGGTCCACGGAAAGGCCGTCACCCAGAAATGGAAACGGCATTGGCCGACTTCGTTCGGACGCAGAGAGCAGCTGCCCTTCCAGTGACAACGGAAGTGCTCCAGGCGACGGCGAGGGTGCTTTCAAGGGAGCAAGGTGTTTTGGAGGCAGACTTCAAAGCCAGCCGAGGCTGGCTGCAGAAATTCATTGAAGCGCTTTGGCTTCATCCTCCGTCGTCGCACCTCAATCGCCCAAAAGAGACCGGCTGACTATGAAGAGAAGTTGCTGGAGTTCCAGCGTTTCGTGCTTCGGAAGAGAGACGCGAGAGTGTATCTGCTAAGCCAAATCGGCAACGCGGACCAAACGTCGGGGCATTTTGATATGCCGGTGGCGTAAACAGTCCCAGAAATCTTGAGGGTTGAATCGCGCAAACGAGACAGGGACTAAAAGAAGAGACGACAACACACAGAGCGCAAACTACCAACAAAAGTTTATTTCCTGAGCACACAGTTTTTTATTCACCACGCTTGCGCCACCAGGTGATTACAACAATCAACTTCTTAGAAACGCGAGCTCTTTGCCAGAAAAGGTAACACACGGCGTGCTGACGCATTCGGGACCTAATCTAACAATGTTCTCAGCTTCGATAATTTCTCTCGTCAATTTATCGTTCTGCGATGCGACAATTGTACATGCGCTGAAGACAGGTTGGCACCCACATGTCTTGCAGTGAATCGCAAGCCATCC
The DNA here is from genome assembly GCF_013339695.2 of Rhipicephalus sanguineus. Classification (NCBI taxonomy): domain Eukaryota; kingdom Metazoa; phylum Arthropoda; class Arachnida; order Ixodida; family Ixodidae; genus Rhipicephalus; species Rhipicephalus sanguineus. The sequence goes on from NW_023616306.1 coordinate 39,864, forward strand.
GTCACGTCCATTTTTTTACATTGTTGTTATGTTCCCTAAGTCTGTCATTAATACACCTTCCGGTTTGACCTATATATATCTTACCACACGAAATTGGAATCCGATACACAACATTACTCTTGCAAGGAACAAGGTGACTTTGTGTTTCTTAGTGCATGCATTAGATTTCATATTGCTACTATTGCGGTGGCATAGGCTCAGGAGTTTGCGCGGGGCTGAAAAAACTACTTTTACTTTGGAACGTTCCGCCACTTTTTTCAAATTGTGTGAAATCTTGTGAAAGTACGGTATGACGGCAACTTTTTTCGCGTTAGTTTTTGAGGGCTGCTCAGTTGAGGGCGTCTGGCGATGCTTTCTGAGCAAAGTTTCAGCTACAGAGGATTGCACACTTAATGGATAACCTGCTTCAGATAGCCGGTCGGACTGGTGCTCAAAACTAACCGCAACTTCATGCTCGCATGACTTTGATAAAGCATTATGAAAGCAACGCTTTACAATTGATCTCTTTACTAATTTGGAGTGTGCCGAGTTGTATGGAAGGACCGGTTTATTACATCGAGGTTCATAGCGCCAACAGAAATGATCTGTGTGGAAGGTGAAGATGATGTCAAGGAACTTGATCACATTGTTATCAGGCATTTCATGCGTGAGAGTTAGGGGTTTAAAGCTATCTTTAAAACAAGAAAGAATGTCTAACGCGTATGACTGGTTACCTACGGGGTCGTTGTCAAACAGGATGAGATAGTCGTCTACAAATCTGTGAACCATGATGATTTTGAGATTACGTAGACTTTCCGCCACCGCTTTGTCAATTTTAGCTAAAAAGATATCACTGAGAATGGGAGCAATGCATGATCCGATACAAATGCCTTCTTTTTGGATGAATGGCTTGCCTTCCCATGAAATGAAAGTGGTCTTCAGGTAAGAGGATAAAAGTTCTAAAAAACTGCGCACTGGTACGCCGCACAAACCCTGAAAACGCGTACTGCCGTACAGGTCTATGCACTCTTCCACAGCAATTATTAGTTGGTCATGAGGAATGGAGTAATACAAGTCTTTAACATCTATCCAAAAGCCATACACAGCCCTATTAGCCAAGGGTACAATAGACTGCAAGACTTCCTCTGAATTTCTAACAATGAAGGGATCATTAATTACCAGTTCTTTCAGGTGGCCCTGTAAGAACATAGAAATGCTTTTCTGCCACGTATCCCGCTCGGAGATAATCACACGAAAAGGTGTGTGAGGCTTATGTGTCTTCGCACTGAAAAACACATTAAGAAAGTCCTGTTTACTGTTATTAATGCCAGTAACAACACGAGAAAGCTTTAAATTCTTGCATAGCTGCCTGGCTTTAGACTTAACCTTGGAAATAGTGACATCGTCCTGAGGCACGAAAACAGAGCTTACAGCTTCGTGGCCTTTCTTCCGGAACAAATCCAAGGACAGGGCGGTGAATCCTCCCTCTTTATCAGCAGGAACCAGAGTAAGAGAGTGGTCGCTGAGGAATGCTTCCACCCGCCTTATAGGGATCTGGGCCCTGGCCGGTTTGTTACGGGCGATGGCGTCAACTCCTTCGGAAATGCAGCGCTGTTGCTCCTCTTCCGGGACGTGACACGAAACATGCCGCACGAGAGCAAATAGCTGGCGAGCAGACGTCTTTGGCTCGACGGCGAATTTGGGACCGAGACTGAGGGTTTGGAGGATGTCTGGAGGCACGGAGGCACATGCAGTGAAGGTTTCTTCGCTGCAGGTTTCCTTTTCACAACGGCGGAGCGTAGCACAGTCAACTGCTGTGCCCATAGGAACTCCGTAGTTTGGCTAGCGGTGCGCTGGAAATCACGAAGTCTCTTCATGGCCACAGACGCATTAACACCATCGTGAACAGAGGCGGACAGGTACTGTCTGTGTAGGCCGATTTGTCTATTCCATTCAGCTTTCAGGATTTTGCACACTCTCAGTCCATGTCCCGCGGAAGGGGTGAAGTTGCCAAAAAGACGCTTGATGTCGTCTGGTAGCATTTTGTTCCGAATGCAAAAGGAAAGGGAGCGTACATGGCAAGTGGCTGAAGCGATGAAAGCGACTGTGGCACAAGGATCAGGAAACGTAGAACATTTAAAAGGGCCCGTTGTACGAGAAATGAACTTCAGAATGGCTGTCAGTTGGGCTTGTTGGTTCATGATCTTGAGGGTTGAATCGTGCAAACGAGACAGGGACTAAAAGAAGAGACGACAACACAGAGAGCGCTAACTACCAACAAAAGTTTATTTCCTGAGCACACAGTCATGTCATGCGAGCATGAAGTTGCGGTTAGTTTTGAGCACCAGTCCGACCGGCTATCTGAAGCAGGTTATCCATTAAGTGTGCAATCCTCTGTAGCTGACACTTTGCTCAGAAAGCATCGCCAGACGCCCTCAACTGAGCAGCCCTCAAAAACTAACACGAAAAAAGTTGCCGTCATACCGTACTTCCACAAGATTTCACACAATTTGAAAAAAGTGGCGGAACGTTCCAAAGTTAAAGTAGTTTTTTCAGCCCCGCGCAAACTCCTGAGCCTATGCCACCGCAATAGTAGCAATATGAAATCTAATGCCTGCACTAAGAAACACAAAGTCACCTATGTTCCTTGCAAGAGTAATGTTGTGTATCGGATTCCAATTTCGTGTGGTTAGATATATATAGGTCAAACCGGAAGGTGTATTAAAGGGCTCCTAAACCACCCAGCGGTCGAAATTTAGTTGAGGTGAGGAAGTTGTGCTCGAGTTTACAACGAACACGTAGCCGTGAGAATTTTTCGAAACGGTGCCGTAATAGCGGAGTTACACGCGTTTGATGATCGAAACGCGACGATCGCTTCTTTCCCTCTTTCCTACGTTACCCTCTTCCAAAACCGCTTTGCCCTCCTCGCTGAATGCCCCTCCTCATCTCGCGTGGCATACGTCACCGCTGACGCGCTGTTCGAGACAGCGTCTACTTCCGGTTGCCGCGACTCCGGCGACTCCGACGCTCCAGCTCGCCTCAACTCTGTGTGGTATCTGGGTGCACTGTTCGTTGACTAACCGCTGTTGCTGCCGTGCCGGCCCGTGCCCCTACGAATCGTGCCGGTATGGACCCTGTGTTGCGCGCACGCCTTCAAAGGATCGCCAACGTGATGGGACCCGTACGGGGACACGCCGTGCCAGACCACCTCGGCTCGAGATGAGTTCACGGAGCTCATCAAACCGCAAGGCGTGGATGTGTAATTACGCTAGCGACTTGGCGGTTGCGTTTTAGTCTGTCCGGCATTAAAGAAAGCGTCGCGTAAAACCAAATAAAATGTCCCCAAGCTGGCACCAGGTCAAGTGGCGCCAGCTATGGAGGATTAGAAACAACTAACAAACGCGTAATCTATGTCCTCCGAGCATCCGGAAGCGCCCTTCTCGACTCGCTAAGCCTACAGCATCGATTATTTGAGTATGGCTCTCCAAAACGGAGCTGAATCGGTACGAATACTTTGCTGTCGAAGCTTAAGGACATGAATCTAAAGCAAATGGAAGCATCAGTTCGGAGCTTACACGCTACAGAGCACACGGCGGCCACTTGATAGACTCGAGGTGGACGACAACCGCTTTTGGCACTGCGGCCATGTTTTTCGGAGGCTTGCCGGCATAGCTTGCCGTGCAAGTTGGACTGCTGTCGCGCTTGCGGCGACGGCCGACGTTCTGCGGCACCGCGCCGTTGCGGCAGGCTTGCCGCTAGCGTGAGCGGGCCCTTACGGGCCGCAGATGTCGATTCGCAAGCGGCAACACGACCAAGAACAGCAAGGTGCGCACGAACAGCTGTTTGCAGAGTAACCGGAAGTCGTCGGTTGTCGTTCGGCCAATCGCAAGCATCGAAACGGATAACGTCATAGTTTCACTGGTGATGTCACACATGTCAGTGCCGGGAATGTCGGGGACCGGAAAGGAGAAGCTATTGTTTTTTAGAAATTGTGGCGCGCCCGCGACCTGTAGCGCTGCGGCGTGTGGCATCGTTGATCGCGACGGCATTTTGCACGCTATGCGCTTGTTTACTTGAAATGTTTGGGAAAATGTCGGAGGGGGTTTAGGGGCCCTTTAATGACAGACGTAGGGAACATAACAACAATGTAAAAAATGGACGTGACGGATGGCTTGCGATTCACTGCAAGACATGTGGGTGCCAACCTGTCTTCAGCGCATGTACAATTGTCGCACCGCAGAACGATAAATTGACGAGAGAAATTATCGAAGCTGAGAACATTGTTAGATTAGGTCCCGAATGCGTCAGCACGCCGTCTGTTAACTTATCTGGCAAAGAGCTCGCGCTTCTAAGAAGCTGATTGTTGTACTCACCTGGTGGCGCAAGCGTGGTGCATAAAAAACTGTGTGCTCAGGAAATAAACTTTTGTTGGTAGTTTGCGCTCTGCGTGTTGTCGTCTCTTCTTTTAGTCCCTGTCTCGTTTGCGCGATTCAACCCTCAAGATCATGAACCAACAAGCCCAACTGACAGCCATTCTGAAGTCCCAGAAAAAGGGGCCAAGGAAGTGAAGGTGCGCTCTGCGGGCTATGAAAAGCAGCGCGCGACTGTGATGCTGTGCTGCAGAGCGGACGGGCACAAGATCCATCCTTATACCGTTTTTAAGAGGAACACGCTGCCCGCCAAAGAGGCCTTCCCGGGAAACGTCATTGTGCGGGCCAACGAGAACGGCTGGATGACCAGCGCCATGGTCGAGGAGTGGCTGAATATCGTATGGCGGCGGCGTCCAGGCGCCCTTCTGTGCAAGCATTCTCTCCTATTGCTGGACTCGTACCGCGGGCACTTGACCGACAGCGTCAAGGCTGCGCTGGCTGAAATGGACACCGACCTCGCCGTGATACCGGGTGGTATGACGGGCCAATTGTAGCCACTTGATCTTTGCATCAACAAGCCGTTCAAGGATCGCCTGCGGGGATTATACGCGGACTGGTTAAGCACCGAGGACGACCAGCTGACGCCGACGGGCCGCATCAAGCGGGCATCACTGTCTCCGTTGGCAGGCTGGATGGCTGCAGCGTGGGACGACATCCCAGGAACTTTGATCGTGCGCTCTTTCAAGAAGTGCGGCATATCAAATGCGCTTTATGGCACCGAGGATTGCGCACTGTTTGAGGACAGCGACAAAGAGATCAGCGACGACGACTATGAATGAGGGCGGCATCTAGATGATGAACCAACTGCTCCGTTTCATCTACTTCTTTTCAATAAATGTTTTCTCTTTGTGAATTTTACCCGGCCTACATTCGAGGTAAGTTTTTTTTTTTCGGGCTTCGGACTTTAGGTGGTCGGCTTAGAATCGGGGTCGGCCTAGATTCGAGTAATTACAGTAATAAAGAAAAGTGGCCCCATACAGAGCCTTTAGGCACCCCTCAGATGACCTCACGTGGCCGTACCTCGCGTGGTTAAACGTAACAAATTGAGAGCGTGACCGTAGGTGATCTCCTATCCAATCGATCAGCTTGCTGTCGCCAAAAAATGTGCCAAGTTTAACTAAAAGTTTAGCATGGCAAACCAAGTCAAAGGCCTTAAAATAGTCAATAAATATGGCATTACTCTGTTCTCGGTCGTTTAAGGAAGGGAAAGTGAA
>NW_023616307.1:0-27500 GCF_013339695.2 Rhipicephalus sanguineus
ACACGCCTCGCCGGTAAAGTGAAAAAGCTCTACACTTTCGACGGCGCGCGTTGTCGCGGGCGCCGCCGTGCACTCTTTTCCCCCGTTTCTGTTTGCTGTTCTCACGGTTTTCCAACATCTGCGATGACGCTATAACAGAATCAAGTGAGTGTACGTGATTGTGGGAGTTATGTGTGCTAATTCTAGCATATGACATGTCTGATCTCGACGTAGACGGCGTCCGCACGCGCTGGGTGTCGTTCAGGCCCTCGTATTCGCATGTGTTTATCAGAGTATGGGTTACGTTTGTAAAACATGCGGTCAGTTACCGCTCACGGCGTGCCCCTGACTGCCGGAGGATGTGCTTGGGTGTCGGGATATGCCGGCGGAAAACTGTGTTTATTCTGAAACCAAATTTTGATGCGATTTCTCAGAAAAGAAGTGCTTTCATTCGTGTATAGCCGGTGCCTATTGCGAGACGAGGTTCCCGCTGCCTTTTACGTGAAAATTTGTTTTCGTTGCGAAATTTGAACTAAACACTCGTGGCAGATGTGTGTACAATAACGGTGTGTTGAACAAAGGGTGGTTTTAAATAGAAATAATGTGTGTGTTTTGGTTATTCCCAGAATCCCGGATCACTTGTCCCGCCTATTCACTCCAGTTGACAGCCACACTCGTGGAAACGAAGGTGCCGCTCTGGTCTGGCGCCTCACCGCTCGTGATGGGAAAGTCAACAGCGGCGTTCGCCCTGTCAACGAGGCAGTCGGTCCTACATTTCTTTTGGTTGGACAAGACGACGTAGGAAAAGAGGTGAGTGGCACCCACGCAAAGGAGCCTAAACCAATTTCATTTGTTGTTTAAAAGAGGCTCATATCATCTTGTGCTGCAAGTTTGTCGCCAAGTGACGTGTTACAAAAGGTACTATTTGCAAGTTGTGTTTTAGACGATAACGGCAAAAAACTTGGTTCCTTACCATACGTGTTTGCATTTGTTGTTTTGTTGTGAGCCTTCATTGTGTCTATGTGAACCACTTATTTTGTAGGTTTTACAAACCTTTACTGCAATTTCATTTTCTAATCATAATATCGCGTTCTGCTTTTCACATACCGTTTTTCATGGTGCTCACGCTGAAGAGGAGCGACAACCTAGCAAGCCACAAGTCTGATGCCTCCAGCCGTCACCACTTCTTTGTGCTTCAGCGGTACGCTGCAAGTATCGAGCTGTTTCTCGCTCTTCGTGTGGCATTCCAATTTGCTATCGCAATCATTGCTTCGTCCTTGCGGCGAAACTGTTACTTTTACATGCGAAGTATCTTATGGCGGAGTCCAATTCGGTGGTGGTGGTGTGCGGCGTGACCACCCTTACTGCGCATGCACATACCCTCTCCCCCACTCTCTACTTCCCCTCTCCCTCTCCACTCTTCCTCTGAAACGCGCGCTAGACATGCCGAAATTCTCTCCTGCGCAACGCCGCGATGAGCACCAGCGCATGCGCGTCCCCTCCCCCTCTCTCTCCTCTCCTACGCTGCCCCCCTCTGGCACGCCTGCCCACCGCGTTCCCCGCTCGCCCTAAGAGAATTAACGGCCAGGCTAGAGGGAAGACAAGACGCGCGTAGCGTTCCTCTTCGCGTTCCACGACGCGAGGTCGGTAGCATGCCCAAAGAACGCCAACGGAACGCGATCGTGCAAGTGCTCCGGCTTGGCATCGCCTCATGCTCCCTTTTAGCGGGAAATGGTGTAATTTTTTCTTTAGCGTCGAAGGCCATGGTTGTTGATGTAGAGCTACCGATAATAAGTAGAACTGCGATTCCCCCACCCCGCGACTCGCGTAAACGCCTGCCGACCATACACTGCATGCTTCAGGCACCGGGCAGCGTGAGCAATATGTTCACGTAAACGATGCGCCGGACGTACAGAGGCCTGTTTCATCTTTTGCAAAACAAAAAAGGAGCCATGCCAGTCGCACAGCGAAACGGCCGTCGACCCAAGGAGGCTAAAATAAAATTTGCTGGAGTGGAGGAGGCGCCCCTCAGCTGAAGCCGCCATCTTGCCATAGGCAGAAAGCGCGCCTTCCGCAACGCATGCTGCAGCTGTTCTCGGGCGCGGTGGCGTCCGGACTTTGATGGGTGCATCGTGCGTTGCGTACGGCTACATAAATCGAACGAAAAGGCACTCTGGGATGAAGTTTCAGTTGTGAGAAGATCATTTCAGCTTGATGAAAACTTCTCTATATATGCCGGAACACAAGATGACAACTCGCAATCTGTCTCTAATTTCACATCTTACAGTCATTCTTTTTTCCTAACCGGTTTCTAAAGGACCCAAATGTTCGAAGCACGTCGGGGCAGGCTGTTTGACGGGAAGTCTGGAAGCCAAAAGACGGCGATCACATGTTAGAGGCACTTCTCGCCGAATTGTTTCGACCGGACTAGGCTGCGACCCGGGAGTTGTCCGACTGTGCTTGACGCATTTGTAAAACACTTGCAAAGCCCAGTGATACACATTATTGTGCTTGTTGATACCACTGGTGCGGAGCGCGAATAGGAAAAGGACGCATCGTTTGCTATTCGTTGAAATTGTATAAATAGGCGACTCCCTAGATTGCGTCATCGGTTGCCCTGTTGTGTTATAAAAGGGTAGCTCGCAACTACGAGGTACTAGTAACGTCATTTGGGCAATACACAATTGCCTGTTTTTTCTTACATTCGTGCCTTTTATTTTGTTATTTGTATTTTATTTATGCAGTGCAGCGAGTAAAACGTGCCAGTAGGTCTAAACTGTGCAATGCTCGTTCCAGCTGCAAAAAAAAAGCGACCATAACCGAAGCCCCGAGGTACTCCGGCCGCTATACATGTTCAAATGGAAAAAGTTGTTGAAGATGTGAGAGTTGCATCACCTATACGGCAGCATTACAAAGAAATGCTTCATGTTTCCAAAGGGGAGATAAAGCAGCTCAAGATTAAAATTCTGCAGCAAAGAAATTGCAGACCGACCAAAAAGAGCGAAGCTCGATCCTCAAGCGATAATAAAGGAGGTCAAGGATCAAAAGCTCATGTCTGCAGGGGGATGTTCGCTGCAGTCTTCCCCCATACATACAGCAACCCCTCCACAGGGCACGAAAAAGCCAGAAAGGCACGTATCCATCCGAGCTGCGGGCGTTTGCGTTAACGCTGCACTTCAATTCTCCATCAGCTTATGAACATGTACGCTCGAAGTTTAATCGAGCACTGTCAGCAGAGCGCGCTGTACTAGAACGGTATACAGAATTCCATCAAAGGGAATGCTGGCTTCACAGATGAGTCACTGTCTGGAAAAAGCTAGCCCAATGCCACACAAACAATCTGTACTGTACTTTGACTGTTGATGACAAATGAGGAAACGTGTTGAGATTGTGGGCGACTGAGTGGTCAGATATGTGGACTTTGGGACTGGAATGCAGGATGGCAGACTGCATGTGTATATGCTCGTTGGCTTAAACCGCTTAAACTTTTAGGACGCCACTTGGGCGTTTTTAATTGATTCATTGACATAAGAGAGAGCCGAGCTAACGAAATAGTATCAAAAAGCTATATGTCTATTGAAATAGTGTCGACTGCAAGCTGAATACCCATATTTGAAGCACGTCCATGCAAAGCCAGAACTATTGGTTTTGGAGGTTTTGAGCCTGTCTCTAGAAAAGTAAAGGCTTTCAGCCTTGATGAGCATATCCTTGAGTGTCGTGCTTTGGACGCCCACATTTATATTCCGCTCAAAGAAAGTGGCCGAACTCCACGTATGCATAAGACTCCGTCACATGAAAAATGAAATAAACAGGAAAATGAGTGCCGAGAACGTAAGGTGTGCTCTTACAATGATGATTATTTTTAAAAACCGGTGATACAGACCGTTCGTCGGTGCATGCTTGCAAGGAAAACGCCAAAAGAGACAGAATAAAACTGACTGCATTCTTATCTGCCATTTGGCTTCTTATTCTTGACAACTTCTCCCTTAATGCTCGCCATAAGCGTTAAAAACCACGGCGGAGAGACGCGGTCAGCGCGGCGGGCACGCTTTAGCTCCCGTTTTTTCTTCGAGCCTGGTGGCAGACATGTCACCGCCCCGTTATAAAGGGGACGCTCATAGCATCCATCCATCCATCCTTGCCTACGGCGAAAAAGCCGCCGCGCGGCTTCACTGCGGCCCATTGGTAAGTATAGGCGGCCTACACTACAGCAAGATTTATTTGAACCTCCTTGCGTCGACCGATACACCGGTGGTAAAGCTAAGCCTAAATGCTCATGCCCACAGCCGGCACGAAGCGACGCCTCTTACGCGTATCAAAGCACTCGTTGCGCGTTCTGATTACAAAACCGAGCAGTGGCAAATCACCGCGTACGAGGACTGTGCCACGTGATCGCCGACACGCCACGAGTCACGAATAAAGCTCCGAGGTGCCCGTTGAATCGTGCAAGTTTCATGGCACGCACTAGACGACCAGTCTTTAGTGCTGCCACCACGTGGGTCTCTCGTTGCCCACAGACACCCGATGTGCGGATGTAGAGTAGATGGCTTCGTTAAATGCATAATGCAATGCAAATTTGCTTGCCTAAATAAATAAATTCGTTGCTAATGGGGGTAAAACGGGAGCGGGTTGCATTCGTTCTAGCCGATCGCGTGAGAACCCATGGCGCTAGAGCATCGCAGAGACGCGTCGCATGCAGGAAGGTAGTTGACGCAACAAGGTGCTCGCCTCTGGCGGAGCCAGAAATTTTTTACGGGGGGAGGGGTTCAACCATACTTTTATGTACGTTCGTGCGTGCATTTGTATGTGTGTGTATATATGCGCAAAAAAAAGAAAATTTTCGGGGTTTGAACCCCCCCCCCCCTTGGCTACGCCCCCGGTACTCGCCCACGGCGAACGCGCGCGTAGGTGACCACACAGCAGCGTCGACACGAAAACTGCAGCGAACGGAGGAATACGCACAACTAAGAACCTGAGAATCAACCCCGGTACGCATGCCACTCGGCAGTTTTCGCTAAGCGACAGTAGCGCCAGAACACATAGCCTAGCGGGTAGAAGTAGCACGCTCGGGGCACGGCGCAGCACGTTTTTGCGGGGTCACGCACATTTACAACAGTCCAGAGGAGATTATGGCGGCACCGTGGGAGCCTTCACGCTTGGGCGCGTCTAAAGGGGTATTCAGAGGGGGGAGAAATGCTCGGGGGATAAAGGCGGAGCCTAGTGACGTCACCTCGCGAGGAGAAGTATCCACAAATGCCCCCCACTCACACTATCTCACACGGACGAGGCTAGGGTAGCCACCCTAACGAGGCACCATAACTACAGTGAACTAGAAAATGAACTAGAATATCTTTGTAGTGGCAAAAGCGAGGAGCTTCTCGTGAGGCTCAAAAAGCTGCCGCCGCCGTTGGCGCTGCAGTAGCTACCGCGAGGTGCTGCTGCGGGGAAACGAGTATTGCGTGGTGAGGTGTGAGGTGTGGCGAGTATTGCGTGGTGATGCATCGCTTGTGAAAACCATTTAGTTTCCGGGTGACAGTTTCAGCACTGCCGAAGGCTTTTTATTTTGTTCTTCTCAGCAAAGTGAACTACAGGATTAATTTACCGGTCGGTTGTTTGTGGTGGTTGGTTGCAAAACTTTATTGAGGTACCGCAAGGCGCGCGTCAGCGTGGTTCACTTTAAAACTTGAAAACAATATATTCACATGATTTTTTCCCCGTTACTTGCGCAAAAGAAACCATGTACAAATCACGCACTTTATTTATGAAGGAAATAGTACTTATGAAAGAACATGCTGCTGCGAATAGCCACAAAGTGTGTGATGATTTGACAAATCAAATAACTTTAACGCAATCGCGTTAAAGAGCTCGTTTCGCAGAAATTCCGATGTCAGTGGCGGCGACTTCGGCCGCGTGAGCAAAAATTCGAGGCAGATGAAAATAAAGAAAAGAGCCAGAGGGCGTTCGCGCTTTGGCTTTCGTAGAGTTACTGTATATGCTACCTTTAGGTAGCAGAGTTGCGCATCTGTCTTCCAACGCCGCTAGCAACCATGCATTGCGGAGAAGCTGACTCTTGGGCCAATTTTTTTATTTCTCGACGCCGCCGCTTCAGCGAGCTGACTTAACACTAGCCATCGACAGGCAATGTTTATCGTCGGTCTTCGACACGAAAGACAGATTAATCGGCGACACAGTAGGCATGTCGCCTGCAAAAACGGAGTGCGACTTCACCGCATAGCTGTGGTTGCTAGCCGGACCTATGCGCAACTCTGCTACCTAAAGGTAGCATATACAGTGACTCTAGGCTTTCGTTGCGGCACAGTTTAGGTCTCTTTAGTGTGCGTTTCATTTTTTTCATTCAGGTTCTGAGCAATGTCTTCATAAGTGTCTCTACTCATTGCACCTGCACAAAGCATACAATGCAAATTCTATTACTTGAAAAATATTTCTTGCTTCAAGAAGGGAATTTTTCCGTACTTCTTAGTACCATTAAAATAGCAGCTTGCCACAATGTCAATCTGCTGATCTAAGGTGAAGCTCATCACTTTCTCATGAAAAATACCAAAAGGCTCCTTTCTTAATTGTGCGTGTCGTGGCAAACACCAGGACATCTAGGTTTGGTGTGATAAGCGTCGTCCACAGCCTTGGAACATATGGTGAGTGGGCCAGGGCCTGCAGATCACCTGGTACGAGAGAATTCACTTCGTCGTTTTCGAAGGCCCTCGCGTTCGGCTCGAAATTTTGGTCTTCGACCAAGCTCGCTTCCTGCTCATCGCGGCGAGACAGTACTTTCTCGGCCGATTCAGACGAGGGAACACCGCGACGGTTTCTCTACGGTCTTGGCTTCACAAGTACTTTTGAAAGGTATGCAGGTAGGTCGGGTAAGAGCGTTGGCACCGCACCTGCTGCAAGAGCACGCCCGCCTGGGGGATTCGCACTTCGTTACCGCTGATAACATGTACGTAATCGCGAATAACAAAATGGGCAGCAAAGTGCTTTTCGCGCACCGCAGATGTCTCGGCTAGAGGTTTGTCCTTCCGCTTGAAGTTGCGCTCCCAATCCTTCTGGCGGTCTTCCTATTTTGGCACCGAAAACAACGAAATGTTTCGTCCGTTTTCTACGCGATGGCCGGGGTAGCCTGTACGGCAACCCGGAGTGAAGCAATGCGTGTCCGGCTTTCTCTACTTATCCAATAGTATAAAGGGAGCCTCATTGACTCCGAGTGCACAAAATATGATTAAAAAAAAAAGAATCACCGCAACGCAAATATGCACTACAGCGGCCACTCGCGGGTCGAGCTGCGCCAAGCAGACCTTTGCACGTGTTGCGTCTCGTTTTCTCCTCGGGCTAGCGACAGCAGCGCCACACGCGGACAGCAGCTTTTTTGATCACAGCGGCTCCCACGGGTGCCCGCTTCGCTCTTGCCACTACAAACCTTCTAGAACACTGTACCATAACGAGGCTAGGGTGGCTAGAAGGGGAGGTGTGATGACCGGGCGGCAAAAGTTGGCCGCCATTCGCGTGAATGCCGTGGGGCGGCGCTGTCGTCGGGGGCGCCGTCAGCGAACGTGGCCGTTATCCGTCCTCGGCAGGGAGAACGCTTCAGTAGAAATGCGTTACCAAATTATATAAAACTTTAGCTGATAATGCAGTTCCTTAGCGCACAGCTTGTATTGCGGTACTGTTATCATGCGGTTTTGAAATACGGGGTACAGAGCCGAGTTTTGTTCAGACGGAAAGCAAGTGGTGGTCGCTGTGAAGGCGTGCAAGTATTTTAGTGTCACCCGAAAAGTCTTTAGAAGAATATTCATTACCCGATGATTATATGACTTGCTAACTTAGTGTCTGTTCACAAGAGTGGACCGTGAAGTAGTGTTCTATAGGCCCATTTCCTTTAGAAGAGTCGCATGCAAAATACTTGAACACATGTTCTATTTACCTATGTTATGACGCATATGAACACGCATTCCTTATTTAATCCTCAGCAGCACGGCTTTCGTAGTCGTTTTTCCTGTACAACACAATTACTTGAATTGACATACGACTTATCCTGTGCTTTAGACAAGGGTTTCTCTGTTGATTGCTTCTTCCTAGATTAAAAAAAAAGCCTTTGGCGTTGCACCCCACTCTTTTTAATTGAAAAACTAAAAATGTATAATGTGAACGATACAGTTAATTGTGAACTGGATAAACGAGTATTTAAATTTGTGAAGGCAGAAGGTCGTCATCAATAGTAAGACGCATCCCGGGAAGTTGATCTGTCCTCTGGCGTGCACCAAGGGTCAGTCTTGGGTCCGCTATTGTTCATCTTCATAAATGACATTTGTTCAGGTATTTCATCACATATCAAATTATTTGCCGATGACTCCGTTTTGTACAGAATCATACATAGCTCCCATGATTGCGCTAGTCTCCAAAATGACATCGACAGGGTCTTATAATGGTGTGATAAGTGGCGTATGTTATTAATGAAAAAAAAAAACAGTGCATATGTGTTTCACTAGGGAAAAGGCTGCCCATGACTCTTTTTATGTTATAAATTCAACCAGGCTGCTATCAGTTCGCGAACACAAGCACCTTCGTGTATATTTCACACCGGACCTTTCCTGGAGCCGTCACATCAATCGCGTCACAATTAAAGCCAGGCATGTGCTAGGTTTCCTGCGCAGAAATGCAAAAAAGTTACCATTTGAGGTCAACTGTACATGTCTAACGTTCGATCCATCTTGGATTACGCTTGTGCTGTGGTGATCCGTGGAAGGCAAGTGACGTGTCCAATTTAGAAAGAATTCACAACAGTGACTGTTTGGTTTGTCTGCTCTGACTATATACCAGGAATTTCAGTGTTTCAAAAGCAAAAGAAAGGCTTGGTTGGGACTTCTACACAAACGAAGGGAATATCTGCGGTTGAAACTATTTCATAACGTATTTCATGACCGAACGGGTCTGGACCCCTCGCGATACTTTCACAATCCGGATTACGTTTCGCAGCGATTACATCATGCCAATAAGATAAAGGAAATAAGCTGCCGGACTGACGCATTTAGAATGTCATTTTTTCCGAGGACGATAAGCAAGTGGAATAGGTCATCCCCTGAAGTAGCAGAAATTACTTCACAATTTAATTAATTAATGTCTGGGGTTTTACGTCCCAAAACCACGATATGATTATGAGAGACGCCGTAGTGGAGGGCTCCGGAAATTTCGACCATCTGGTGTTCTTTAACCGTGCACCTAAATCTAAGTACACGGGCCTCCACCATTTCGCCTCCATCGAAATGCGACCGCCGCGGCCGGGATCGAACCCGCGACCTTCGGGTCAGCAGCCGAGCACCGTAACCGCTATACCACCGCGGCGGACGAAATTACTTCACATGAAGATATATTTTCAAGTTCACTGCTGGGTCTCCAGTAGTGTACTGGCGCGGTTGTGTAAGGACAAAACTGTACTATGAACCCGATTTATATTGCGTATATCCCATTTATCACTACGTAAGTTGACAGTGAACTGTGTTTATTGTAATGTTAAAGTGTCGGAATCTGTATTCTGTATCGAAATATTGTATTCTTCCCCCCTACTGTAATATGCCCTTGGGCGCAGTGGGTACTATGATAAATAAATAAAGCATGAAAAAATTTCGGGGGTGTCAGAACCCCCTCAACCCCCCCCCCCTTGCTTACGGCCCTGGGGGCTTAATTATGCTCCAATGCGCTCTGATCATTTTATTCATTACGTGCGGAAGCAGATAACTTGATTTACGCCAACCAAATCAGCATTAAACCATGGCATACATGGTAATACAACGTTTGGTAGTCTTTTCAGGCTCAATTCATAAACCAAATAAATAAATGCAACATGTTAATAGGTAAATAAACTTTATTGTGTACAACAGAATGCATTGATCGTTTCCGCGGCATGTCTCACATCACACAAGGTTTCTTCTTTTGACTTAAATTTTTGTCATTCACTCCTCTGTTTGCGCAAATGCTTTGCGCAAACAGCAGAATTCTCTTGAAGCGGTTTGTCAGCCCTCGGAATGGCGCATGCCGCTTCAAGAACAGTTCTTGGCAAGTCGGTGCACGGAAAAGGGACACTTTTCCGAACAGGATCTGTAGCCGGAATCACACTCTGGCACGAAGCACCAATAACGCTGAGTTTTTTTCTTTGAGGTAGACGGCATCTTTGCCAGCACACAGCACTCATGAATCAACAGAACACGCCAACACTTCGCAGCAAACTACACAACTACAAACCGCCGGCCAAGCGTTGACAGCCGGATTAGTGCCGCGGTACAGTGGCTAGTAGCCGCGGGAATGCTGACGGCGCCCCAGATGGCAGCGCTACGTTGTGCCCTAGCGGCGATCACGCGAAAGAGGACCACCCTCTCCTATGGCTGGCCGCCGCGCTCAGCACACCTCCCCTTCTAGCCACCCTAGCTCTGCCACGGATGCACCCGTCGCAGCAAGTAATTGCTGCCACTCAAGCAAAGCAACGATGCCCCCTGCGACCTTCAAAGGCGCGCCGCGGAAGCCGCGCTCTGCCTTTTGTTGCCCTTCTGCCATTTCTATTATTTATTTTTTTTTTCTCGCCCGCATCTACGGCACCTGCTCTACTCTGCGGAATGAGCCGAGAGGAACTGTTTGACACACTATACGCCACCGCTGTCAACTTGACTGATTTATTATTTCCTCCCTTTCCTTCCTTCAACTAAGAGTGACCATGACGATTTTGGATGTTCGCATAGCGCTGTATTTGCTCATAAGCCCTGACGAAGACCGGTCCCCCGGTCGAAACCGTTGGTAAATAAAATTAAGATAACCGCTTAGTTGTGTCTTTTCTCTTCCCAAGTACGTTTGGCCCATTGGAAAAGCTTCTTCAGTATATATATATATATGGCTACTTTAATAAAAATTGTGAAAAACTTCGTACTACAATTAGAGGTGTGTGAATAGTGAAATTTCACCACGAATCGAATTCGAATCGAATAGTGCCGAATAGTGGCCAAAAATATCGAATATCGAATGGAATATCGAATAGTATATTTACAAGAAACGTGTACCGCCAGTTACGGCAAGACAAAGGAAAAATAAGGAACGCTACGGTGTGACGACAGGTTTATTACGCACTTGTTCGAGCATGGCTTTTGTTTTAGTTTTATGGGCGCGCAAGCATGTTGATAGACGAGCCGCCATTCCAGTCAGCAGCTCCACTGCAAACCTCCTAACGACTAGCAGAGGGGGGGTACGGTAGCTAGTGTTTTCCCCATGGTCGCGTAATACGGCTCATCTGACAATGGTAATGTTGCGCTTTATCGCCATGGGGGCTCCGGGCCCAAAAAAACTTCGGGCGCCCGTTCACAGCAGCGTTTTAACTGCGTGCCGAAACGATGGAAGTTTATGAACGAGTGGTTCGGTGCGGCAGTGGCGACTACCCAACGTGAACAAATTTTTACAAGCAAAGCCAATGACCGAGGGTTTCGCAGGTCAAAGTCGGGACGTTTTACGGCGCTTGCAGCATACTCGACCGAACTACGCATGAAGTCCGTTCCTTCGTTTCGGGAACGAAGTTTTGAAGGGCTTGACAGTTTTCTCATGTGTTTTTCTACGAGCGGAAATGACATAATCTCCTTTAAGATCACCATGCGCTCGCTTTTGAACCAGGATGTCAGTGAAAGTTTCAACGAAAGGCCTACTGTGATGACGTTAGCGTTAACATTCGCCACCCCACCTTAACCAAGTTGCGCCATTGGCCTTTGTCCCGTTTTAGATATTCGTCCTGTCGAATTATTCGAAACGTCGAATACTAGCTATTTGAAGGTCGAATCGAATTATTCGATTAGGTACTATTCGATTCGAATTCGAAACTGGAATATTCGCACACCCCTAACTACAATATAGGAAACAAAACAAATATTTATTTCATCCTGACAGTTTCGGTTGGCGCTCCAGCCTTCTTGGGAGCATGTCATTGAAATGACACAGCGATGGCCCAACCCGCTGCACAAGGGCCGCCCACCCAGTTTGGGGGCCAAACGACATTTTCAAAAGAAAGAAAAAGAGAGAAAAAAGAGAAAAAGAAAGAGAAATAACGAAGGAAGCAACAGCGACAGTTGCTTTGCTGGGGCGTTCGTCAGCGGCTGCAAAACGAGAGAGATGGAGAGACGCCGGAGGTGGGCGAGGAGGTCGGCTTATGCCCCTCTTATCTTCGTAGGGTAGACAAAAAGCGGCTTGTGCCAACGACCAAGGAAAAGGAAAAAAGAGAACTGTCGCTTCTACCACGGCCGCTGGATTTATCCAGCGGCCGTGCTTCTACACATCACACACATGGCATCCAAGTTCAGATGGTTCGGCGCTTAGCTCGCGGCGCCGGGCCGTACACACATGAAGAGATACATACGGCCCGCTCCAGCTTTGGGAAAACTCTGGCCACGATCAGTGCCGTAACTAGGGTGGGGCAAGGGGGTACAAGTGCCTCGGGCGCCACTTGGAAGGGGGAGCCGAGCTGAGTCCGCCCAACATGTGCCCGACGACACAAACATGTTCCCGGGCACATGTAACGTAAAGCCAAGAATCCGTAAAGAATTCGTGAAGCCAATTGTTATGGCATTATGTTCGACACGACTTCCGACCAAGCACACCGTGAGCAAATGTTACAGGTTGTGCGATACGGGGAAGGTGACTTCGATAAGAAATCGTGCAGCTAAGCAAGCTATAAGAGGGCAAAATGCACCTATGCAGGACTGTGGCTCACACTGCTACGGCAACGCTGCCGTGATGGCTGTACAAAAATGTGGTGTCAGTGAAAGAATAGCGAAAAAAAAACGAACTGGTAATCTTCGTAAACTACGAAAATCACTTGCCCAAATTGGTTGGAGTACATGCGGCAAAAGAAGACACCATGGGCCATCGAAGCACTCTATGTGTTTTTTTTTTTTTCACGCTCAACGCACCGTTATGAGAAACTTAAAGATGCGGTGCCTGTTGCTGTCATGTCAGAGTCGGAGACCAGATGGAGTGCAAAGGTCGAAGCGATGAAGCCAGTCAGGAGACACCTCGAGCAGTGAAGTTTTCCAAGGAATGACAAATAACGACAAAGAAACGAGCGAAACGAGAAGTGATGCCACACCATTGCACAAGCGGATGTTTTGATTTTTTTTTTATTCTGCTCGGCTTTTGGTACAAGGTACTGGTTCGCATAGATGATGTTCAAAAAACGTTGCAAGATCCAAAAATGAACTTCCGCGATGCTGCCTTAGACATGAAAGCTCTCAGAGATCACATTCATGGCGAAATGAAAACTCTGGTGAGTGAGTCACTCGATGAAGGGCTTGGTCTCTGTGAGGCGCGAGGTGTCGGTGTTGAAGGGCGTTCGCGACGAAGAAAACAGATGCCCGGTGAAAAGTCGAAAGGAGTAGAGTTAACGGTTCAGCAGGGAATAGAAGGGGTCATGAAATCCACACTCGAGCCGTCTTCATTCTGAAATCGACTATAGGTTTACTCGCCTGCGGGACACCGATGTCAAGTTTGGCTTTATCCTGGAAATCAACAAGCCGTGCTATTGTCACAAAAGTCGCATATGCTTAACATTGCCTGCGCATAATGTCCTAAGGTACGTCATGAAAGGGTTTCTTTTTTTTTTTTTTCACTTACGCCCAAGGCGAAAGCGCTCTAATTCTGCTCTAAGAATGGTGTGCCGTGAGCGTACGTGCACCGCTTAGTGTGTGTTAGCGTGAGCCGTAAGACGAGCATCCGAGCTGCGTGCCTGATTATGTGTTTTTGTTTTGTCTATTTTTATTTTGCCTATTTTTGTTTTGACTGCTTGCCGTGAAGGTCACCGCCAGCAGAGCCTGATCCTTAAGACGAACATCTGAGCTACGTGACGTGCTTTTGTTTTGTCTAGTATTGAACTGCTTGCCGTGAAGGCCACAGCCAGCAGAGCCTGAGCCTTAAGACGTGCATCCGAATTACGTGTCAGATCATGTGCTTTTGTTTGTGTTTTGTCTGATAACACCGGACGTTGTGTCCGAGCCACGTTTCAGATCATGTGCTTTTGTTTTGTCTATTATTAAACGGCTTGCCGTAAAAGTCACCGACAGCGGAATCTGAACCACGGGACGTTGTATCCGAGCTACGTCTTAGACCGTGTGCCTACGCGACCGCGTGACTGGTGTTTTGTGTGTGAGTTAATGGTTCGCCCGTGAAGGACACCGAAAGTGAAGTGTGAACCATGCACGGTAGCAACCAGTGCCTACGTGACCGTTTCAAGGATGCATCGACACTACACTAGAAGCTGGGACCGGCGCCCGGAGAAACGTATAAAAAACGGCCCCATCCTATGCTTCATCAGTCTGCTCTGCCCCGGAGAAGAAATCCACGCTGGGGGACTCCCGGGGCACAGCGCAGCAAGCAACACGCCGAAAACCCAACACCCCGAGTCATCGCGGAGCCGCCACCGACCCGTCTCGCCAAGGGTCACTTATGCTCGGTGCCGGTGTCGAAGGACTCTGCTGCGCCCGGTTGTGTATGTCATTCGCTTGAACTTAGTGGACTGCGGACTCTAATTATTTGCTCGGCTCTTACTGTTTGTGGAATGTGTTTGTGGAATTGTGGAATGTATAATTAGCTCACCCTTGTATTCTAGCTAACTGTTCTGTTCGATTGGGAATATCTTTTTCTTTGTTTCAACTCATAATTAAAGTTTTTTTTGTGTGTGTGCTTTGATTGGAGAAGGCCCTTGACTCTTTCATACCGGCGATTGGCGCAAGCCATACACCAGAGGCCCAACCCCCATGCCACATCTTGGGAGAAGCTTGTGCTTCGGCCCCGAGTCGTGACAGCTATACAGCGACGACAAAAACGAACTATAAACAAGTTGCTACAGCTTTGGCGAGTTTTACAGGACATCTATGAAGAGATTTTAGATGCCGACTGCTGCTTTCACGGCGGTTTGACAAGAAAGTGTCAAGACCTGAATAACTTCTGAAATTTATTGTAGGGTATGGATAATAATAATAATTGTTGGGGTTTAGCGTTCCAAAGCCACGATATGATTATGAGACGCCGTAGCGGAGGGCTTCGGAAATTTCTACCGCCTGGGGTTCTTTAACCTGCCCCTAAATCTAAGTACACGGGCCTCCAGCATTTTCGCCTCCATCGGAAATGTGGCCGCCGCGGCCGGGATTCGATCCCGCCACCTGCGCGTCAGCAGCCGAGCACCATAACCACTGCTCCAAAGCGGCATACGGAGCGACAAAAAAAAAAAAAAAGGAAATGACAGTGTATTCCCCAATCTTCGCGTCGCCATTCCGATAATGTTAAACCATAGCAGTTTCCATCGCTGGCTGTGACAGGTCCTTCAGCAAGCTGGAATTGATACTTTTCTGTTTGCGTGCCACTATGGGCCAGGGCAGACTTTCTGATCTTGCTCTACTGAGTGCAGAAAGAAAATAATCTGAAAACAAAAACGACCTTGTTGACGTTATAGAACAGTTTGCTTCATCGAAAGCAAGAAATGTGTTGCTCTAGTTTTTTCGGAGCGTCCTAATGTGTAGTCTTTTTTCGTATTTGGGTTATTGATAACCAAAAGATGTAAATAAGCGTTTAAACATAAAAAAACGCGTTTTTCTTGACAACAGTTGTTCACGATTAACATCAGCACTGACGCCACAAAAGGCAATATTACGCGAAAAGGAGGAAACAACAGTTTTTGAACGCATTATTAGCACTGATAAAAAAAAATGGCAGCGTCTCGTGCGCCGCGCGGTGCACGAGACGATCCCACACAGTAGTGGCTCCTGCACCGCACGGAAGTGACGTCACCTCATTAAAATGAACTTAAAACAACTCAAATGGACAGATTATTACTTTATAATGTGTTAAACCTACAAAAATATTAAACAGAAAGTGTTTGGCGAGTTAGTTATTTTATATATGTTAATTATTGACATATCGCAACCACCTTAAATCCAGGGGGCGCTGCGAAAGGTAACAATGGCAAACACGGCAGCCGCGAGAAAATTGATGTGCGGCAGAGTTTCTATGATGTACGGATTGTTGCGTTCCTGTTGGAAGTACTGAATTTCCTACTTTGCGATGTAAAAAAGTGGCGTTGTCGAGGGTGAGAGTGTCCTTGCAACCGAGTACCTCATTTTGCTTGTCGCGAAGGTAAGGTTGACGATGAAATAAATGTTATTGCACAGTTGTGTGAACGTCCGGACGCACAAGAAATCCCAGTGCGGCTGCTAAGTATTTTTACTAAGCATGTGATCTCCGATGGCCATTGCCCCTGCACTGCAGGTCTTTCGCAAAGTGCGAACACGTATCGGCCGTTATCATCTGTTGCTAGGTGTATCATGCTGTGCTGTCACCGGCCGTGTTATTCAGCGAGGCAGACAAACTGTGCGGCACTATTTTGTAGGTAGGTGGGCTAACGCAGTCGGCTGTTGCCATTGGGCATCGTTTATCAAGTGCTGATAGACAGGGGCGTAGCCAGGGGGGGGGGGTTCAAACCCCCCCGAAATTTTTTCAGTTTTGCTTGCGTATATAGGCACGCACACATACAACGCACGCTCGAACATACATAAAGTATGGTTGAACCCCCCCCCCCCCCGAAAAAAATTTCTGGCTACGCCCCTGCTGATCGACTAGAGCCTAGGGCATCCCGGCGACACGTCAGTATTTTGAAGCGACTTAGTTTGCCGATTACTTCGTGAGGCGGTGACGGTACACTGAGCGACATAACAAGGTTTCGTGTTGCATATTCGACGTGGCTACAAGAGGCGAAGAGAAACAGTGACTGCTAACTGCTAAAAAATGATGGCACGAAACTTTTACATTATTATTTGTTACGTTTATCATCTGCCATTCATGCCTTGCACTCACGCAATGCGATAGTGCCAGCCGGAGCAAAATTCTAGCGCTACGGTGACGCCGGCCGAAAGCACAGATCCGTCCAGCGATAGTCAAAGCATGTTTAAGTTCGACTGTACCGAAAGCCACGCTTTACGCTGTTCGCGTTTCTTTTCATCGCGATAGTACATCACCACGAGCCGTTCGCGAAATCTAGGTGCCCAGTGACTCAATTCTGAGATCACGTCTGTTGCAGTGTGTCTTCCTGTCATCAGAACCTTGATAAACCGTGCAAATACACGTTCTTGACGCGGATGCCGGAAAAATCGATGCAGCCAGCTGCATCTGAATTTTGAGTGTCCTCCTGCGTCTCGCCGAGAAAGTGAATTGATTCTTAAAACAACGTATCATAGTAGATAGAGCCAATTCTGCGACGGTCATCAAACATCCAATATCAAAGGGCCTATAGACAGGACCACCAGCAGTGCAGCAGCAGCAATACCGGCTGACGGGAGGCCGATGGGGAGGCATATGGAAACAACTTTATTCTCTCTTGCCCACTCGGCAAATTCACCGCATATTCAAACGGCACGCCTAACCGGAAAACGAATGACGTCACTTCCGTGCGGTGCAGGACTCATTTCTGTGTGGGAGCGGCTCGTGCACCGCGCGGCGCAGCAGTCTCAGCCAAAAAAAAAAATGTAGGCATAGTATGCAGATTTGACGAACGCAATAAATAATTTTGAACGATACATTTCATGGTAATGCGGCGAAAAACGATAAGAACTGTTTACATGCCTACTTCGTCGTTCTCTTTTGTGTTGTATGTAACTTACGAACATCGCGTATTTCGTGTAAAGCGAGACGACAGCAGGACACAGGCAAGGTCCATTTCTTCTTTCATTTTTTTTCTAACCATGTGGACTTCTGGTGTATCGTACGGTGCGTGGATGTGCAAGGTGGCTATAGTCCACTGGTAGTGAATAATCAATCAAGAAATCGCTCATTCGCTTGCCCAAAACAGCGAGATGGTCTTTTTTAATAATAATAATAATAATAATAATAATAATAATAATAATAATAATAATAATAAT
The DNA here is from genome assembly GCF_013339695.2 of Rhipicephalus sanguineus. Taxonomy (NCBI): domain Eukaryota; kingdom Metazoa; phylum Arthropoda; class Arachnida; order Ixodida; family Ixodidae; genus Rhipicephalus; species Rhipicephalus sanguineus. Next base: position 17,919 of record NW_023616307.1, read on the forward strand.
AATAATAATAATAATAATAATAATAATAATAATAATAATAAAATAATAATAATAATAATAATAATAATAATAATAATAATATCATTATCATCATGAGAGGCGCGAAAATATATTCGCCATGGGCGCCGTCCTACCTGGTTACGCCACTGGCCACGATACAAGGCTAAAAGTACCCCCCACCCTCTTTTTTCAAGGAAAAAAAAGAAAGAGAAAAAACAAGAGAAAGAAAACAAAGGGCACGAGCCGGTTGATGCATGTGGCACCGATTGGGCACTCGATCGTTTACTTAGCGTCCCGTGCGTCTGAACTCACGTGTGTATCCTCTCCTTCCTTCAACTAAAATTGACCACGTTGATTTGGGATGTTCGCTACTAAGCCCACTGCAGGGCAAAGGCCTCTCCCATGTTCCGCCAATCAACCCGATCCTGTGCTTTCTGCTGCCGCGTTATACCTACCAACTTGTTCATCTCATCTGCCCACTTTATGTCTCCCTCTCACGCGTTTACCTTCTCTTGGAATCTAGTCAATTACTCTTAATGACTAGTGGCTATCCTGCCTACGAGCTACGTGCCCGGCCCATGTCCATTTCTTCTTGATTTTCAACTATGATGCCCTTAACCCCCGTTTGTTCCCTGATCCACTCTGCTCTCTTCCTGTCTCTTAAGGTTACACCTATCGTTTTCCTTTCCATCACTCGCTGCGTCGTCCTCAATTTAAGTTGCACCCTCTTTGTAAGCCTCTAGGTTTCTGCTCCATAGGTGAGTACCGGTAAAATGCAGCTGTTATATACCTTTCTCTTGAGAGATAGTGGTAGACTATCATTCATGGTTTGAGAATTCTTGCCGAATGTGTTCCACCTAATCCTTATTCTTCTCGGTATCTTACTCTCATAGTTCGGCTCCGCGGTTATTACCTGTCTTAAGTAGACGTACTCCTTTACAAGTTCAAGTGTCTCGCCACCTATCGCAAAGCGCTGTTCTCTGCCGAGACTGTTGCACATTACTTTAGTTTTATGCATATTAATTTTCAGACCTACTCTTCTGCTTTCTGTGTCCAGTTCAGTAACCACGAGTTGTAATTCGTCCCCTTAATTACTCATCAATGTAATGTCATCAGCGAATCCCAGGTTACTAAGATACTCTCCATTAACTCTTATCCCTAATGATTGCCAGTCTAGGACCCTTAAAACCTCCTGTAAACACGCAGTGAATAGCAAGAGATCGTGTCTCCCTGCCTAACACCCTTCTTATTAGGATTCTGTCGCTTTCTTTATGGAGAAATATGGTGGCTGTGGATCCGCTGTAGATTTCTTCCAGTATGTTTATATAGGCTTCGTCGATGCCTTGATTCCGCAGTGCCTGCGTGACTGCTGATATCTCTACCGAATCAAATGCGTTATCGTAATCTGTGAAGGCTATGTAAGGGGTTGGTTGTGTATTCGGAGAACGATGATATAAAAGCGCATCGAAGCCTGGTAAATTTCATCCTGATGAAGATCGGTCTCCGATCGAAACGTCGACAAATAAACAGTTTTTTAGAAGCGTATACCTTTTTCCTATATATATATATATGCGTGTGTGTGTGCGCGTCTGTGTGTGCGTGTGTACGACTAAAATAATTGGTAAGGAAATTTTTCGGCCTTTAGAAATCTCATACTCGGTTTCCGAATAGACGATTCGGTTTCATGTTTTCTACCTTGAAGAAACGCTTCATCCGCGGTCAACAAAAGGGACAGTTTTTGCTCAATTTGCGTGAACTTTACAAGCACTGAAAAAAAAAATTAAGGAAGCCTCAATCGTGGAACGCGCCAAGCCTGCGCGTTCCACGCAGGCCTGGCGTTTTTTTTTCCCCGTTTTCCTTATCTCCTCTGAGTGTTGAGAAGGGCGCGAAGGAAGCGGATGTGCCCCCCCCCCCTTCGCGCCCCACTTGCCCGGGTGCCGGGTGTACCGACCGGGTGTACCGACTGTCGTCGCCAGATGAGGATATGCCTTAAGGTCGACTTCCAGGAAGTGTGTGCGTGTCTGTGAGCGTGGCTACAGTGTATGTGTACTGCCACTCGGGTGACCGCGGAGGAGTGAGGAGGGTGCCAAGAGGGGCTTTAAAAAGAGCAAATGGCCAGTGCGAACGATCAATTCGCTGGCGGACATGAGCCGAAAGAGCCGAAAGGAGTTTTGCGTATGTTGACCGCATACGTAGTTTTTTTTATTCTGCATTGCCATCGTGTCTTCGTAGGTTACGTTGCGCCCTAGTTTAGGCACTGCCAACTCTTTGTTGTCCCAAACAAACACTCGGCCATGGCACAAAAAAGAAAGTACAACGAGTATCTTTGGAATTCGAAAGTCGAAGTACCCGTTCGCTCAGAATATCGCGCGCAGACGTCATCCGTAGGTGCGGATCACTTACAGAAGCGCTCACCGGTGGAAAGGTGTCGGGAGATCTGTGGAAGCAGTGCAGGCGCAATATCGCGTCGAACGGACATGCTGCAGGCTGAAAGCGACCCTCATCCGAACACACTTAAGAATGAGAACTCCAGCATCTCCCGTGAACGAGAATCGGTGGAAGCAGCAGATGGCCGTGATCAAGAAAGTGCTCCATCGGAGACAAATGCAGAGCTGGTAAGATTTGAAGATTTCTTGTGAATGTAACGGCACGCACATGTAACTTTTTTTTTTTTGCTCTACCGTACATCAACGGATGGCACAGTCTCTCTGATAGCTTTGTTGCTTGAGAGAGCTCTCAGACGTCACGCTAGAGCATTTCTATGCCTGCATGCTTTCGCGAGAAAAAAATATTCTTGTTGTGAGCGCGATTTTTATTTCTTTTTTCTTTTTTCAGGCGTACCATAAAAAAGAGAATGTTTAGAAGCACAAATGTCGCAATTGTCTTCTGAATCAAAGTGAAAAATGTTAAGTAATTGTTGACGTTGAAAACTGAATTGCATGCTCATGAAATAAGTATGACCCACTGTAAGGATTGCGGAGTAATGACTAGCAATAGTTGGTGCTGAAACTTAATGCTATCAGTCTTTCAAGGGCAACGCTGTTATTACTAATGGAAAGAAACAAATGTGACAAACAACATATAATCGTCTCAACATTTTGTATGTTAAGGACAATAGCAGACCGCGTGATCTGTGCACATCTTGTCAAATATCCATTGCTCTACCATAATAGAAAGTACAGAGCAAACGTATCTAATACACGAAGTGAAAGTAAAGCTCCCCGCCAGAGCATGGAATGCTGATATTCTAAATCTGTGATCAACGGGACATGTTACATAACCGAACATTTGCAGAACGCCACGATATTGGCGGTGAAAATCGAACTTTAACCCTCCATTCTTGTGCCCCATAAATTCTAGTCTACACTTCAGAAAACAAAGTCTTACAGTTATTGTTACATTAATAATGCTGGCGTCAGATAGGGCTCTAATGATCATGACCGAGCCCGTTCTTCATCCAGCTCCTCAATCACAACTGCCTCCTCCGCAAAAGCTTAAAATGGGAGCCAATAAAAATACGGAAATCAGATGTAGATCGCATTTCGTAGTAACTGATAGTTGCCAATGCAGTTGGGAGTATGACTACGTTCTTATTTTGCTTTTTCCAACTCGGCGTTGGGTAACTTACAGGAATATTGAACCCCAAATAGTATGAATTAGCACGAGTTTACTTGCAGATAAAACAAAATGTGAATGCACAGAGAAGATCATAAAGTAAAAAAAAGATATGGTCATTCGTAAAGGTGCGGTCAGATGTTATCAGCGCTGCCGGGAAAGTCGGGTGCACTACCGCAGCAATGCAAGAAGCGGCTAGAAATTCGGCTCTACAATGCACTTGGATCTCCACGCGGGTGGCACATCACGCTTTGGTTTCCCCCGAGTCATTTGCGTGTAACCCTCATTTGAAGGTTACTGGATATAGCGTAGCCAGTTGGCGTAGCTGTGACGAGCTCTCGCGCTCACTTTCGTGGTATTAACAAATAATTTGGCTCTCAATGCCAAGAAGTCATTATATTCGTCGCTAGCAAACTGCCAGTCACCATGTGAAACGGTCGGATTAGTTTGCCTTGTCACAAGTACTAGTTCACATGGCAAAAAAAAGTTTTTTCAATGTATGCAATATCGAAATTTCGGAAAAGAATTGAACAAGTGCGTTTAAGACCTGTAAGAATTGTTTTTAGAAACACCTGTTTAGCTTCATTCTAAAAGACTGGCGATGCAAAGACGGACACAAGAGAGAAGTCGAGACTCCACAAACGCCGGCGATTGAGGTGTCGTGACTTCTCTATTGTGTCCGTGTTTACACGCCCTGTCTCAATAGCATGAATACGTACCAACTAGTGCAGCTTTCTGTTATTCTAAGCTTCAAAATGAGTTCCGCTTTGATTTAAGCAATGTATGACACATCATGAGACTGTTTGATGTTTGAACATAAATATTTTTGTGCCCCTGGGATAGGACCAGCCATTGTACCCAGGCTCGAAAGTTACGGTTGCGGAAAGCCTTCTACTGACCATGGGACACAGCCTTCGCCATGATGCCTCAAGAGAAGCCACTGAAAGCTTGTTAAATCTCCTGCATGCACATGTCCCAGAGGGAGCGCAACTGCCAACGTCTAAGTACACTTTCTTTAAACACTTCAATGGGGTTAGTACAAAGAAAGCTAGGCACTTTTATTGCAGCAGTTGCTCTTCTTACCTTGGGCCCCAAGAACAGGATGCTCAAGTTGCATGCGACATGTGTAAGGCACAGCATCAGGTGTCTGACCTTGTAAAAAATGCATCTTTCTTTTTTATGTTTGATTTTGCCGAACAAATACGCGATGTCTTGAAAACCGGTCGCATCAAACCCGCCCAAAGCTCAGCTACTCTTGATATAAGTGACATTAGAGACAGTGCTGGGTATAGGAAGCTCCCTATGTCTCCTAATGACATTAGCTTGACGTTTAACACAGATGGTGTCTCACTCTTTGAAAGCAGCAGCTATGGGATTTGGCCACTTCTAGCTCAGATAAACGAACTCAAGTTTGAAGAAAGGGCTAGTAATATTATCCTTGCTGGCTTATGGTTTGGAAATAAGAAACCTGCCATGAACACTTTCCTTTTGCCTTTTGTGCGGCAAATGAATGAGTTATCTTCGAATGGCATAAAATGGCAAGGCCCTGACGGCTGCGAAATAATAACAAAGGTGTACCCTGGCCCGTGCACAGTTGACAGTGTGGCTCGTTGTGAAGTCATGGGAATGACTCAATTTAATGGTAAACATGGTTGTGGTTGGTGTGAAATCCCAGGGGAAGTGGTGCCCCGAGGCAATGGCCATTGCCGTGTCTATCCTGTACCAAGATCTACGCCGAAGTTACGCACGAATGACTCCTTCATTAATCATGCCCGCAGAGCCAGAGCAAAAAGACAGAAAGCAATTTGTGGAGTGAAAGGCATCAGCGTTCTCACATTTCTCAATTATTTCACCTTTTGCTCTGGCTTTGTGGTTGATTATATGCATGCAGTGTGTTCAGGTTTTGTCAAAGCCACAACGATGTTGTGGCTCAACGCGAAAGCATCCCAGGGCTTCTATCTACGCGATTGCTTTGAGGAGGTTGACAAGAAGTTGCTCAGCATACGTCCTATTTGGGAAATGTCTAGGCTACCAAGGTCCCTGAAAGACGTCAAATATTGGAAATCTGCTGAGTGGCGAAACTGGTTGCTTTTGTATTCCCCTGTTGTGCTCTCTGGCTACATCCCGTCAAGAAATTTGAAGCACTGGCTGTGTTTTGTAGACATGATTCATTGCATGATGAGTGATCATATTGCACTTGAAAATTTATACATGATGAGGACTAGAATGCTGAAGTTCTTGCGCGAATATCAGGAACTCTATGGCCTTGAAAACATGACTTTTAATTCTCATTTGTTGCTGCATCTACCAGACACTGTGATGGAATGGGGACCCCTGTGGGCTCACTCAATGTTTCCATTTGAATCTATGAATGGTAGATTGATAAACATGGTCAGGGGTACCAGATACCCTGAAATACAAATAGCCGAGAAGTTTTGTTTGATGCAGGCTCTGCCATTGTTGTGGCATCACGTAACGAAAAAGCATGCTGATGTCGACCACATTTTCCGAACGCTGGTGAAGGGGTACAAGCTGCGAAAGAAATGTGTACAACATGGGGACATCAGATTTTATGGCAAGGGGTTGGAGAGGACTGATGGCACTTACTACAGAAAGATGGCAATAGGTTCTGTGACGTTTTGCACTGCTGAAATTGACAAAACAAGGAGAGTAAATTCTTTTGTTTATGTAGATGAGCGCTTTGGCCGTGTACTTGATGTTATAGCAGTTTGTCCTCAGGGGCATGTAAAGTGCAAATGTATAAGGCAAACTGTGCTGCACGTTGAAGTATTCAGAGTTTGCGGCAATGTGCTGGGAAGTTGTAGCAGGAGTAGTTCCACTCAGTTTGTCCTGGCCAAATGCACTGGAGAAAACGTCAAAGTAGCAGTGAGTAGTCTACAGAAATGCATCGCTGTAGTTTGTAATGACAATACTTATCTGTGCACTCTGAATGACAAGTTTGGTATTGAAGCCATTTAGAAGTCACTGTAGTACTTGCGCGAAAACAAACGGGGACGAAGAAAGGAGACACACGGACAAGCGCAATCTAACAACTGATTTATTTTGTATGCGCGGATGGTGTGTGCTCTCTGGCGGAAGCGCGCAGATCACGTTGGGCTTTTAAGCAAACGGTTTTTTTAAAAATAAATCAGTTGTTAGATTGCGCTTGTCCGTGTGTCTCCTTTCTTCGTCCCCGTTTGTTTTCGCGCAAGTACTACAATGAATTCGTTCCAACTAGGCCGGCTAGCAGTTTTGCTTCAGTTCATTTAGAAGAGCACTGACATCGTACAGGGTTTGTCCGAAAAGTAATATCAGTGATCATACTGAAGCGACTATATGTGACAACCTGCTTGGACTGGTTAGGATTGCTAGAGCGAGATGTTATCTTACGCGCATGCGGTCTCCTGAGACCAAATGGAGAGTGTAAGGTCAGGCCTTTCGTCAAACTCGTTTACATTTCCCTTGCAAATCGTAATGCAACCTTTCTCGGTTTCAGACTGATCAAGGCACGCCAGTATTTTCCACCTCCTCCGTTTTTTTACTCTACTTTGCATTTATTCATTCTCATAATAATTATGGCGTAATTGCTTGGGGAAATACACATTTTTGTTATCTTAATTCCATGCAGCTTGTACAAAATCAAGCAATACGCATCATAACTTACAGTTCTTCGCGTTCAGATGCTTTTAGCCTGCTTGATGAGCACAAACTTTTATCTGTTAAAAAGTTAGTTTAGTACAACTTAGCTATAATGCTTCATAAGTTACTTCATTCCCAGCTTTCCTTTGAATACATTGATTGTAGCTCCCTCAGGAATACTAACCCCACCAGGTTTGCTTCTGATTATAATTACTTGCTACCACCCATTCGTACTAACTACGGTAAGAAAGCATCTAAATTCTCTACCATTCAACTTTGGAATAGGTTATCTATTGAACTTAAAACTGTGCCCTCATTTTCACATTTCAAAGCATCAATAAAATCTTTCCTTTTAACTGCTGATTGCTCACCTTAGTTAATGTATATAATTTTTTGAACTTGTCCACATTCCTTTTATTTGCGTTTTTTCTTGTTTATTCTATAAGTTGTTTTCATTTCTTCACTTTTATTTTATTTTTGTGCCTTTTTCTACTTTCATTGTTTTTATTTTTGCATTGTATTGTATTTGACTTTGCATTGCTTTGTATATTGCATTTCGCGTTTGGCTTTTTATGTTATCGTATTCCTGTCACTTCATCTTGTATTTCAACTGTTCTTGCCTTTTGCTATTTTTTGCCCTGTATATTATTATTATTATTATTATTATTATTATTATTATTATTATTATTATTATTATTATTATTATTATTATTGCTTTCTATATTGTATTTAGCATTTTGCATTCTATGTTATTGGTTTCCTGTTATTTCATCTCCTATTTTATCTGTTCTCGCTTGTTTACCACCTGCTAATATTCTGCTAATTTTTAAAATCCACTTTTGTTGTAGTTTTTAACTGAGGGTCCCGTTTTCAGTATTTATACTTTGGGATCCTCATCTGTATACACGTACTATGTAACTAACCCTTATGTCACCAATAAACTCAATGAACTCGAACTCGAATAAAGGAATGTCTCGAATTTTTAAAATTATCTCTTCTGTTGAGTGTCTGTTAGGGAACTTTCATCCACATTTTGAAAGAGGGCAATTAAAGACGACGCTCCACAGAAAGCCAACAGATAGCCAGCAATACGTAATTTACACTAGGCATCTGCCGCAAGAGTGCGATAAAAAAAAGCATTTGTTGGACAGGCAGGCGCATAAGAAGGATTTATATGAATAACGGTTCATGATTACGTTCACCACTTGAGCATTCTAAAGACAGCCTTAGTTGAAAAGAGTTTATCACATGACGAGGTACCAGAAAAGGCCTAACTGTGAACCGCAGAATCAAATAGGATGTTAGCACTAACTGGAAGATGCCCTAAGAGCACAGTCCAACCAATCACAGGTATTCACAATTAAATTTTCCAATGCGCTCCAGAAGATAAATAATGCCCTCTGAAAGTACTATCCAGTAATGCCTTAGAAAAGTGTCTTCTGATGAACCAAGGGATACCTAGCTATTGCATCAATAGACAGATTAAAGACATGCTAGCGCATGCAAGAGAAAACTTACGCTCAGTGCGCTGTCAACGTAATAGCCTGTTCTCGTCACAGACTTGTAAAATCTAGCTTTACTAGCTCTAGTTCAAACGTTATTCACATGGTGGGATGTTAATTTTGTCACAAGCAATACGTTGGTGAAACAGGCGAGCTAATTAATGTTACATTAAATGGGCATCGTGCAGACACGGTGAAGCAATTACCGAAAGCAGTGGCTCAGCATTTTAATGTGGAAGGTCGCAATTTTGATGAAGTAAGACTACATGTACATTGGTCATTCTGCCCGTCCCCTAGAGGCAGAAAATACAGAGTCGTATCTGACTCACAGGTTGAATACATTCCGGCCAATATGCCTAGAGGTTTCGAAGGATCTGTTGAATTTATCCTATATTATAGGTACACAACTATTAAGAGTTTTAACTGCCTTTCCCATGGTATTCTAATTTGCAGCTGCTGCCCAACGAGTGGTGTGCACCAACGGTGCACACCACTCGCGCACCAACGGTGCCCAATTGTGCACAATTGTGCACCAATGTGCACCAACGGTGCCATTTTCTTCAACCCCAGCGGATCTCCACTTGGCATGCCGACATCTCAGCAGTGCCCTCCTACACTTTCCCTCTTTTGCGCTTTCTCTTCGCCTCCTCCATTTTTGAAATTGAGGGATGCGAGTGAGCGAAGCATACAGAGAAACGCTGCTAAGCAAGGCAGCCACTGCCTCCCTGGGAAGACAAGTCCATTTGTTCACACCGACACTCCATATTCAATTAACTTTCATCACTTCTTGACCTGTATGATCTTTTTTGTAATTTCAATAAATACC
>NW_023616307.1:32500-60001 GCF_013339695.2 Rhipicephalus sanguineus
CCCTCCAGAACCTCTGACCCCTCGTTCGTTTTTGTTTATTCGAACCTAAAGGTACATGAAGGGGGTTTGCACTAAAATAAAATTCATCGACGATTATGGCATTCCTAATGTGAAATATGGGCGCAGCGGCGTCCGCGTTTCTATATCGCGATATTACGTGTAATCTATCACGTCGCGAATGTAGTATCCAAGCACGCCCGACTATCTTGCCACGCCGCTGGATTTGCTAACCGAGATTGTGAGAACCAGCGCACAGGCGCGATTCACCGCAGCCGTCGCAGATAGACCGATACACTTCTCTAGCACAACGCACGCTACTATGGCGCCATCTCGTAAGGTTAAGATATACTTCTGCGCGCGCAGCCGCCGGCTGCCACTTCCGCTATCTACACTACAGTACAGTGTCACTGTAACTACAGTCCACAACACGGCGCGCCAGCGCCATCTCTGCGACCGGGCGCACAACTTCACAGCCGCGGCAATCAGCTGCGCAGCGGCGCATGCACGCTGCCTCCGTGGGGCGTTTCCGCGGCCCTGCGTCTTTTAAGTGTTTTAGACTGTCGCATTTCGTTTGACGCACATGTTTTTTTCTCGTGGCAAACTGTTTTACTCGAAGCCTGAAAGTGACACCAGCATTGTTACTGTTACATAGGTTGCGTCGGAAACGGAAGTGGTTCACGCACATACGTGTTTGTACAAGTAAGCTTAGGGTACATGGCACTGGGATTAATTAATTTATATTTATTTACAATTTACCTACAACGCCACAAGGCATTAGGGCAGAGAAAGGGACATGGATCACAACACAACACAAGTAGCGACATATTGTTGTACAAGACACACAGAGAAAAAGAAGAAAAACACGCAATTGATGCGGGGTTATACCAAATGTACAAAATTTACCATAAGTACGTCACTCAAATACCTGGGAAGAATAACTCCACACACGTCATGTTATTGATATCGACGTTATCATAGGGAACCGAAAGATTTCATTATTAGTTATGCAACGATATAGACTGTTAGGAAACGCTTCCGTATTTTTTAAAATGTATATACTATATATTGTTCTTACGAAGAACAAACTACCAGAAGTGTTTGTTTTGATGCGTGTTGCAGTATATTTCGTGATCTAATGATCTTGTCGAAGCGAGACGTCGGTCCGAGCTCTCAGGATATTATGAGTATTAGTACAGTATTATTATTATTATTATTATTATTATTATTATTATTATTATTATTATTATTATTATTATTATTATTATTATTATTATTATTATTATTATTATGAATACTTTGACGAAATCTCAGCCGGAGTTCTAGTTGCCTTCTTATTGTTAATGGCTAGAATGCCAATGTCTTTTTTATTTCTGAAATACTTGAAAACGAATTACAGTTATTACTTAGAAATCTAGCTGCTTGATTTTGCACTTTTTCCAGTCTATTCACAAGATACTACTTATAATCCGAAGTTACACAAGTGTAATTTATAATGCATCTTACATAATAAAAGTCAAACACCTGATTCATCTCATGAAACATGCTTAAAATTCATCCGCATAAAATATTAATGAGAACTAACAGGCATATGATGCCAAGGTAAGTATAGGGGATGTTACTAGTAGTAATTGTAATCTAAATGTGAGCATTACAATTACTAGTAATAATATCCCTTATACTTTCCTTGGCATAAATGGATCACTTCTCCATAATATTGTGTCTATCAAAGAAAAAACGAGCCCTTGAATTTCCACTACTTTCCTCCGTATAAATTGTAAATGGCACGCAAAATTCATGTATCCAACGGGTCCTTCCCAGATAGTCACTCAGTACTTCTTCATTAAAGTTCTTTGTCTCTCTGTCTGCGCTATCATGCATGGAGTCGGACATCACGCCATCAAATAATGGCGTAAGCTCCGATCGTCAGTGGCATGTAAAACCTCAACATTACTCTGAACCAACATTTCTGGCGCACTATATAAGGCTTCATCAATATGACCGGGAAACTTGATATGTAAGCTAGACTAACAGATCACTAGCTGTATTAACACTTTTACAAAGGATTTCTTCTTGAAGGACATATGGTGCTGCTTCATGTTGGGGATGATTTTTGATATTAGCCATGACAAAGAAAATCAGGCCACTGCAGTCACCAGAAATCCAATGTGCGTTGCCATTTGATTCTCTAATGTGCTTTAATCGCTAAACGACATTAGGCAAGGTTAATGTGTGTTGCCATTTGATTATCCGATGTGCTTTAATCGCTAAACGACATTAGGCAAGGTTAATGTGCGTTGCCATTTGATTCTCTATTGTGCTTTAATTGCTAAACGACATTAGGCAAGGTTAATGTGTGTTGCCATTTGATTCTCTGATGTGCTTTAATCGCTAAACGACATTAGGCAAGGTTAATGTGCGTTGCCATTTGATTCTCAAATGTGCTTTAATCGCTAAACGACATTAGGCAATGCACGTCAAATGCCTGGCTAATGACACATTAGGAGTGCATTAAGTCGACACTAGAAACTCAACATTCATTTTCATAAGGGAACCCAGGTAAACGTACGTGCAAAAGCGAAGGTTCCTGCAACAGAACAGAAAAGAAATCTTAACGGAAGGACTTGAACCTTAGTTGCTAGCTTATAGGCCTGTGCATTATTAAGGCGACAGCAGCAAATGCGAAAAGTGACCGTTGGCATCGGCGGTGTCAACATGAGTGATGCAAAAAAATCATCATGTGATGACGTCATGCTACGACATCACGACTACAGATCACCAAAATGCGTGACGTCATCGCGACGTCACTATTCTGTAACATAACGTTACGTCACAAGATGACGTCATCCTACGTCGCTTGGTCAAAGGTGTGCCGATCCCAGAGGCACTGTAAGACCAGGTAAGGTGCAGAAAGTTGCAATGCCATCGATCTCGGAGGCAGTGCAAAACCATGCTGAGTGCAGAAAGCTATCGGGGGTGGGGTGGGGGGGGAGGGGGATGGGGATGGGGTGAAGGCTTTCGCCTTCGAGTCATCTTAGGCAAATCCATAAAGCAGGGGCGTAGCCAGAAATTTTTTTCGGGGGGGGGGGGGTTCAACCATACCTTATGTCTGTTCGTGCGTGCGTTTGTATGTGTGCGTGTATATATACGCAAGCAAAACTGAAAAATTTCGGGGGGGGGGTTCAACCCCCCCAACCCCCCCCTTGGCTACGCCCCTGCCATAAAGGACTGCGTGACTTTTGGACCTACGCGCTGCCCTCAGGACTACGAAGGAAGTGCATTGGTCAGAACGTTGACAAACTTAACAGTACTTCTGCCATCATCAAGTACAACTGTAACGTGGCCCCTGTGTCATATCTCAAATCCTTCTTTTTCTTGAAAGCCAGGTTCAGGCAAAACAAGAACATCTTACCTCTCTTAATAACAAGGAATACAGTTCAGTCCTCCGGATGAATGCTAAACGCCGAGGGCAAGACGAAAGCAGTGTGAGGGTAGCTCGTTTCTTTTTGTGTTTTTGTTTCTTACAGTACACTTCCAGTGGACCGGGTCAGCAGAATTGTAGTGAATCAAATATTCCCGACCACTTCCTGTATATAGGTGCGCTGTTCCAGTGCATGGCTGACGCTATAGTGTGGACCACCCCCGAAGTGGGCCGTTCGTCATGGGTCAGTTCTCACCCCGCATCATTGATAGACCCCGGTCGGTGTAATGCCCTCTGACGCAACGGCCTCGGTTCAGCGATAAAGGTGTCAATCAATAACTGAGAAGCCTTCAGCGGCCCTCTATTCAGCGGAATTTGAAGCAACGGCCACCCGAGTTCGAGGAAACACTGACACGGGGCCGTATTCTGAGGCTATCGTGCCCTTTTGAAGATATCAGCAAAGACCGCGTAGAGGGCACGCTGAGTGGCTGGTTTAGGAAAGGCGGGCAAGCACTCGCCTCATTCATTGGACACGCGACATTCTACGTCACCCAAAGCGACACTGTAGCCGAAAGTGATCATCTCGGAATACGGACCCTGCTCTTGTTTCACATACCGCCAGCCCAAAATACGAATTACGGAATAGACTATATATCTGACCGTGGCCGAAGCGAAAAAAAAAAGTAATTTTTTTTCGTTGATTTATTGTAGTCTGACCAACTGGCAGATGAAGTACACGAAAGCTGCAAACGTGACTTCGCGAAGACTTAATTTCGAAACAGGTCGCGGGATCGAATCCCGGCCGCGGCGGCCGCATTTCTATGAAGGCAAAATGCTAGAGTACCGTGTACTTAGATTTACGTGCACGTGAAAGAAGTGGTGGAAGTTTCCTCAAACCTCCATTACCAATACCCTCATAACCAAATCGTGGCTTTGGGACGCAGAACCACAGATATAATCAGTATCTTAATTCCGAAATGCAAAGCATCTGTTTTTTGGTGGTTTTAATGGCATTTCATATCAAATAAAAGAAAAGAAATTAGCGCAGCTTGTACCAAGTCGCACGAGGCTGTGTCACGGCAGAGACAGTTGGCATCTGGCTGGTCCTGGCTTGGCTAGGCTTTCACCCCCTCACCTCTCTCTTTCCCACCCTTTGCTATACTATACTATACATGACTGTGCTTGCTCTCCCCAAGAAATTTTTTTCGCCAAGAATTCCTTTCTTTCTCTATCTTTATTTCTCTTTCTTTCTCTCTTTCTGTACTCATTCTCTCGATCATCAGAGTTATCAGATCCCACGGCGGAGAAGTGGGCGCACGTGTTCTCTGAGCGAAGCAGAGGACGACAATGAAGAGAGCGCGTGTCGGTTCATGAGGATGATAACTTTTTGTCTACGACACACGGCCAACCTCCAGCATAACAGCTCTGCTGTAAAAAAACACAACGTCGACTCTTTTCTGGCACTTGTCTAAGTGAAGCGTAAGCGTTTCCTACTGTTCACCTGCTGTTTCGTCGCCGTATGATGCTGTGCTGAAACAAGTAGTGTGCTCCTTGTTCTCGATAACGTGCATTACACTCCTATCCAGTTCCCGGGTAAAGTGTTAGCTACAGCCAGGAAACTAGACGAAAACGGTCTGCTTTCCTTCACGCGGTATCTGGTTAGGAGTGCACCACGCGCTCGTATTTTCCGCGCTTGCTACGCGTCGTGGCCTTCCCTGGAACGTTGCCGCCGGGCGTCATGGGCACGGCGGTGTCTTTCCTCTTGTTTTAAGCGTTCTTCAGCGTCCAGAACGTCTCAGCGGACGGGGCATACCGAGGCCACCGAAACGCGTGTTTGGCGTTAAACTTACGTGAACGTCGGAGTTTTCTTTATGTGTTGAATTCTCCATGGTCGGCTTTTCATGTTGTCCCAGATAGGGATTTTGTTCCACCATCGCGAAATATGTAGAGAAAATCTTCATGGGAAGTCTTCTCATTTTACGTTTCTTTCGTATCGCTGGTAGAATTCTTTCAGTGGTGTGATACATTCACCTTCTGCAGGCATGGGTATTAGGACCCTGAGCTTCTGTGCCTAGGGCCCTATTCGTTAGAAACTGAACACCGCCAAGAATATGTATTAAGGCGAAAGACTCATATGCCTCACCAAACGCGAAAAGTGGCCGTCCATCGTCGGCGGCGTCAACAACGACGTCGCATAACGTGACGTCACATGACGACGCCATCGGCTGACATAGTCGCTTCATAGGTGGGCCGATCCCGGAGGCTGAGCAAATTCACCTGAGGTGCACAAAGCTTGCAATGCATCCAATCCCGGAGGTAGTGCGAAACCGCGTCAGGTGCAGAAAGCCTTCGAAGGGGGGGGGGATCAACACAATTCACTGAGAAGAAAAAGAAGAGGACGAAGATGGCATTTACCTTCCAGTAGTCTTAGGCGTATGCACACGGCACCGTGTGACTTTTTCTTTTTACATATTTACTTCTTTATAGCGATTCGTTTTACGTGACACAGGGAGATGGACGGACACTTTTAGTCGTAACACAAATGCTCGCGCATTTTAAACGCTCGCGCAATATACCGTATTACAATGATTACAATGTAGAATAAGCGGACACATTCCCTATTTATATAGCACAACATCTGATATGTCGCGAGGTCCGCGCAGGTCCGCGTGCAATACACCGCGAACGGCCACTTTCATATGACGCAACTTCGAATTACCACGAATTAAACTGCTCGCCGAGAGCAGTGAATTTAACAGGAATAGGTGAGTGGTGACGCTCGAGCGCCAGTAGGTAAACATTTTCCGCAGCATTTACCTGAACGCAGAATCTGCTAAGAAAAGCTGAGGTACCTACTTGCGTAATTTCGCAGCCTCAAAAGCAAGTGTTCGTGCCGCGCAGGTCATTGCGCGATCATGTATGTCGGCAGAATCGTTGGCTAGCGTTACCTTCTCCTCAGTGGACTATGCTGATCCTCACCACCCCGCGAAAGCCTTCTGCACCTCACATCGATTTGCACTGCCGCCTCCAGCTGCCACACCAAGCGTTGATATCGTGTGGTGAGAGATTGCAAAGAACTGGAGCTGCGCAGCTTCCCATACAGATCTCTTTCTTCTGACGTTAAAATCTAATTTAGAACACTAATTTAGCTTATCATTGCGCAGGTTGCATGGCATGTCATCTAAGACTGAACGAGATAAAGATTCTGGGCAGAGGTCGGCACAGGATGGCGCAAAAACTATTAGAAGCATATCCTATCAGGAAGAGAGGAGGTACGTGTGTTAGCGATATTTCTGTGAAGCTCTGGAAGGCAGGGACCGAGTATCTTGAACGTTTGGTGAGTAGAAACTGAATGTCTTGAATGTGCATGTCTATTTTCGCGCGTTAACTTTCCAAAAAGCATGCGCCATCTCTCCCAATATGAAGTTTTTGTTAGCCTGTTTATATAACACAGAGCGTTATAACAATAATTGTTGGGGTTTTACGTCCCGAAACCACGATATAATTATGGAAGACGTCGTAGTGGAGTACTCTGGAAATTTCGACTACCTGGTATTCTTTACCGTGCATCTAAATCTAAGCACACGGGCCTCTAGCATTTAGTCTCCATCAAAATGCCGCCGCCGCGGCCGGGTTTCGATCCCGCGACCTTTGGGTTAGCAGTCGAGCGCCACATCCACTAGACCACCACGGCGGGTCGCCAAAAGTTGAAGAAATGTCGTGATGCCTGCATGCAATCCACCACGAACGGGCCCCACTTATGAGACACAGTTTCGCACATAGTAGCAAAATTAAAAGGCATAGGCAAGTGGCAACGCTCGAGCATCAGCAGGAGGACTTTTGTACCAGGACTTGAAGGAACGCAGAAGCTGCTGCTAAAAGCTGACTTAGACACTTGCGCAAGTCACGAAGCTTGAAAAGCAAGCGCTAGACAAAGGTATTACAACAGTCTCCTGGGCTAGGGAAACGTCGATTGTACGTGTCCCCTCCGCGTCATTTCGTGTTTTGTTTCTATTTAACTGAAGTTTTTTTGTCATTCTCGTAAACGTATCTCTAGAAAGCAAATGTTACGTTGAATTGTTATTGACGTCAACTATACTCGCGGACAACTTTTCTTGGCAATGAAGGGAAGGCTACAGAGTCAAACTACGCGTGTGCTACCGTTGAACATTATAGTACTACAATTGCGTTCGTGTTTTCTGCGTGAGAATAAAGAAAACAACATTGCTTTATTTTATACGGGGCGCTGTTTGAAGAGAGGGTCAGCGCGCACCAAAGAGATATTTATATTTTTTTGCTTTATGCGGTGTCATTTCGCGTTTTTGCACCTGTGAAAACGTCGCACCTTTTACGTGCACCTCACAGTCAAAATGGCGTCTTCGTCTTCAGGTGAGCGCTCGTCACCCTCCAGCTTTCCCGACGACGCGCCGAGGGAGCTTGTGACGAATTTCACTGACGAATGGCTGTGTAAGCCTGTGACGGCCGCTCGAATAATCAAATGGCAATCACAGGAAGACGGAAGGTTCACAAACCAAAACTAAATTCGAAACGCGCGACGAACCGGACTACTTCGCGGAGCAGTACATGTGCAGTAGCTCCGCCCACGTAGCCTTCCCTTCATTGCCAAGAAAAGTTGTCCGCGAGTATATCTGTGACACAATAATTTTTTCTAAACACAGTTTTGAATGCCTTTAAGGTTTACCGGTTTACTGCAACCGGGAAAGCTTACTGCTGTCCCATAATAGGGTGCACATAGCACCCCAAATCGTTAAAAATTTGTTCCAAAGTACACCGTTTGATAGGGGCAGCTGCACGCGACTCTCCAATGCTAGAGTATAGTTTGGGCTCAGTGCTTTCGGAGATTATTATAAGGCGAACCCTCCCCCACCTCCAACCTCCTCATCAGTGGCCTTCGGTCTTCCCTTTCCCTAATAAAAGAATCTATCATCATCATTATAAGGCGAAAGCCTTAAATGCCTCATAAAATCAAAATTTAACCGTCGGCGTCCCTCGGGGTCGGGGACGAGTGATGCAAAACATAATCATCACGTGAGACGTCACGAATCGCCAAAATTTGCGAATTCTTCATGATGTCACGTGACGTACCGTCACATGATGACGTCACCACATGACACTGTAGCTTGGTTAAAGGTGGATGAGATGATGATGACTATGTTGTAGATTGCCGGCGGATCTAGCCTTGCGAAATTTGCAGGCAATTGCCCCGCCCGGTTTCCTCTTTTCAGATTGTATTGAACTAATGTTCTTCTTAAAGCGAAGCGCCGGCAGGCTACCGAAGAAGTCGCGCGCAGTGCGACGCAACCATGCACAAGCCGGTGGCCTATGAGCTATTCTACATACATTGTTGTACCAGACCCCCATATTCGATCACGGAGGCAATGTAAAACCAGGTGATATGCCTCCGATCTTGGAGGCAGTGCGAAATCACTTTAAGTGCACAATGCTTTCGAAGGGTGGCGGTGCAGGATCAGTATATCGACTAAGAAGAAGAAAAAAGATGGGTTTCGCCTTTGAGTCGTCTTAAGCGAATACATAAGGGACACTATGAGTTCTTTTTTTTTCTTTTTTATTGAAATTCGGAAGGTTGTTTTTCTGAGTTTACTGTTTGGCGGAAATTCAGCGTTTATCGCAGTTTATTTTTCGTAAACCCCCGATTCTCCGAAAATCGGAGTTTAATTTAACGTTGTTCTCAATAGCCCCATTATCTTAGATGTAATGATATCCGAACACGAAAAGTTCAGAACACACGAAGCGTATTTTAGTTGTCTGGAAGGTTTGAACGCACAAACACATACACACAAAAGCACAAATACTTGAATTCGAAACGTCTACGTTTGTGAGTATTACAACCTTAAAGTTCGTTGTAATAGACGCAAGCGGACCCATCGAATATACAAAAGCCGTGTATTCAATGTCGTCTCGCGCACCCTTTGGCTTTGCATACGTTAACGTCTCTCGCTCCGTGCATGACAGGCCCTTTGTGAAATATGCGATGGGCGTTCTACGAGGTACTGTTGACGTGAGGTAAAGTTTATATTGGCAAAACCTGCCGATATATCAATGACCGCTTAGAACATGCTCTTTCGATAAAGAATGGAACAGGGCCATATTGGCGTTAAAATCGGAGTTAATCCGATAAATCCGAATTGTGAGAAATTTTAACCAGTAGTGTTTAGCGGATTTTTTCGGATTTCTCCGAAAACTCGGAGCCCTAGGTATGATGTAATATTAATAATAACTAACAGACAATAATGCCAAGGAAAGTATAGGGGACGTCACGCGTAGTAATTATGAGATAAATGAGAAGTAAAGTCGACGAAAAGATAATTTTCCGCCGGCAGGGACCGAACCTGCGACCTTCGAATAACGCGTCCGATGCTACAGATTGAGCTACAGAGGCGGTCGTCCCCCCGTCTACTTCATTTGGTATATCAGTGCATTTAAACTTGGGAGTGTTAGTCAGTGCCGATCGCAGCCAGCGGCGAGTGTGGAACACCCTTTTTAAGCCTGCTGGAGTCACGTAGCACGTGAACTTTTTACGAGCTGGCAACCGACCAATAAATCCTTCGCAGACTACCTGAAGGCATCAAGTCTGTCTTCAGGTAGTATGCGGGGTCCGTCCCTGCCGGCGGCAAGTTATCTTTTAGTCCACCTTACTTTCTTCACATTTATCTCATAAATTACTACAGGTGACATCGCCTATACTTGGTATTATTGTCTGTTAGTTCTCAATAATATTGTGTCTAACAAATAAAAACGAGCCCTTGAAATTTCCCAGTTATGGTATAGTATTATAACGGCTCCTTCTGACTTGCGACTAGCCCCGGTCGGACGACCATTCACGACTGGCGACGAAAAAGCTACGAGAGGCGCCCGATGTTCACAACTGCGCGTGTGATGGACGCTCGCACTGTCATTTCCTCGCAAAATAAGCTGACGCCTTCTTTCTGTGCACCTGATTGGTTCGGACGTTCGCGAATGCGGTGGCACGACCGAAAAAATCTAGCGGCGGACGACTTCGTCAAGGCACTTGGTCACGCGACCGGTGGTAGTTGTGAATCGGCCTTAAATCGTTCACATTTCGTTTTTCACAGGGTATGAAAATCTTCAAGTAGCTCCCAAGGGACTGTTGTAAATTGTCTTTAAATCCCCCGCGGAGTCACGCGCATTGAATAGAGTATTCATGCGACGATGACAAAAGCACAACAATTCTGTGGAACAGAACACGCTCTTTGACATGGATGCACCATGATAAAAATGTAAAGCAGCGCTTAACACACAGGACGAAAGAAAGAAGTGACATACGCGTTTCGCTTCTTTCATCCCGTGTTACAAGCGCTGTTTTATATTTTTACGATGGAAACGTACCATCTCGCCTAATCTGGCTGTCCTCTTCATGGATGCACCGTTTTGCGTCTCTCTCGGGGGCCATTAGACGCCCAAGCGCGGTTTTCCCGCGAAGACGCCTTCCCACTCTCCCACAGTAGAGCTCTTGGGAACGTGAATAGTCCCCATTTTCTAAGCTAACCTTTTATAACTCACAGATTTCTGTGGCGGCGTCGTACGCGAAAATCACGGCGCCAGCGAATGTACAGAAGTGCGGCCCGCGAAGGTGCTCCGCGGTAGTTGGTAGTTAGCGCTCGTATGTTGTCTGGTGTCTTCTTTGTGTCTGTTTTTCCTGCGCTGCGAAGTGTTTAAGGTCACGTGCGTGTTTGCATGCGCCGTTTTCAAGTAGTTGAGGCTCTCTCGATCGTGGGCTTGTTGGCGACCAGCCGTTCTTGACATGGCAATGTGATCTTTTATCCAGGTCACTTGTCATTTCGTGGTGTCACATGTCAATGCCAGGATGATAACGCATGACTGTCGTTGTTGGCTGTAGCAACTGAACTGTTGCTTCAATAAAACGTTCTGCTGGGCGAGTTGGTTCATGCTTGCAAGCGAAAATAGTTACGCGTTAATTTGATGAGGACGCGGAAGACACGGACGAAGTGTTGCACTGCCGAGAACGTGGATGAAGGTCCCATTCCTGGCATGGCGGAAAGAAAAAGTCAGGAGGAAGCATTGCGCAATGACAAAGAAAGAAAGAACGAAACAAAGAAAGGAAGAAGGAAAGAAGGAAAGAAAGAAAGAAATAAAGAAGGAAAGAAAGAAAGAAAGGAAAAAAGAAAGAAAGAAAGAAAGAAAGAAAGGAAGAAAGAAAGAAAGAAAGAAAGAAAGAAAGGAAGAAAGAAAGAAAGAAAGAAAGAAAGAAAGAAGAAAGAAAGAAAGAAAGAAAGAAAGAAAGAAAGAAAGAAAGAAAGAAAGAAAGAAAGTCAGGCCCGCATACGCCAAGCTTCACTTGCCCCATTTTTCCCGATAGGGGGAGGGCTCCTAATGTTTTGTAGAAACCAAAACGGTCGTGTTTTGTAGTCAGTTACACACTGGCAATAAACGTAGGCTCCCCCCACAGAACCCTGGCGCGCCTTCCCTTCGCCTCTGCAAGAACGTCGGGAGAGTTGGCTTCCGTTCGAAGCACATAGTTGAAAATAAAAGTTGGCCGTTTTGATGTAAGAGGTTATGTACGAGTAGTGATGGCGTAATCTCCAGTAAAAGTTGCCGGGACGCTCAAGTTTTCGACCTCGAACAGCGACATAGACGTACACATCTTTATGGTAAAATCCCCTATTGGAAACACGCGAAAGTGTTTGACGTCACGAAAATTAGCAAATCTAGCCGGACGGGGCATCTATGCAAATTCTATTTGGTTAGAAAAATTATGGATCTGGGCGGTGCTTATATTTCTTAAGTTATAACGGAATAAAGTCTTATTGATCTCAACATTCTCTGATATAATAAATCTTCATAAATGGACATCTGTGGATTGAGAGTCTTGTACAGAAAAAAAAGAGGGGTAAAGCTGTCTAAGTTTAAGGGGGAATTCTGCGATAACAAAACTACTGACGTCAAAGCATTGTTTTTAAAATTTCGTTCATTTTCCATAGGGAGGGTACCGGTCATGTCACCGTTCAAAAGTTCCAGCTGATGGTTATTCAAGTCACGCATCTTGCGAGAAGGGTGACCAACAGGGAACACGGCCTCAAGAAGCATGACATGCTCAGCCTAAATCAAGCCGTGATTATAAACAGAATCACTTACGGCACCCCATATACCTTGGCCTCAAGAACAGCGAGAAGGGCATACTATACATACCTAAAGGCATCAAGTCTGCCGGAGCAAGACCCTCGTTATGAATGAACGAACGAAGGAGAATGGATCAAAGGCTCGTTCCTTTGTTAGACACAACGAGACCAAGAGACAATGATGCCAAGGAAGGTAGAGTGGACGTTATCTGTAGTCTTTAACCGTTGAGTGGTAATCCTGAATGAAAAGGAACTAAAGTGGACGAAAAAGCAACTTTGCCGCAGGTAGATACCGAACCTACAACCTCGTGATAACACGTACGACGCTCTACCAATGGAGCTACGGCGGGGGTCGCTCTCCCGTCCAGTGCGGCGTGACCACCCTTACTGCGCATGCGCAAACCCTCTCCACACACCTCCTATCCACTCCCCCTCTCCTCCTCTCCCACTCTCCACTCCCCCTGTCCATCCCTCCGCTCCCCTCTCTACTCCCCCTGTCGTTTATATAAAAGGCTCGCGTTAGGTCGTACACACGCTCAGTCACTGCGCCGTCTGCGCCGGTGTCATTAGTTCCAACGTCAACGTCGGTGCCAGTTGCAGTAATACCTTGTAGCGCCCTCGTTCGGGAGGCGCGCAAACAGGAGAGCACGCGATGGCGAGAGAAGAAAGTAAAGAAGGGGCTAGGCTGTGGCACGTGAAGCCACAGCTCACGTTCCTTGCTGGCGTCGATTATCGTTCAGGCGTACGTGTCTTTCCTTCGCTCCTGTGGCATAAGCCTACAAGTGGTGACCTAGGACGAAGGCAATGACTGACTCGAATGCACCCTGAACTGAACAAGCCGCACGTCTGCAGGACGTCTCGGCCGTGCAACTGCATCTCTCATCTTTCTGGCTACAGGACCCGCAAGTTTGGTTTCACCAGGTCGAGGCGCAATTCTCCCTGTACCGCATTGCCTCGGAAACGACACGCTACAACCACGTAGCAGCGGAAGGCTCGACGCGCTGAAGCGCAACGTAAACGCCGGCAAGCGGACTCTGAGCTCCGGGCTAGGGAAGCCCAGCGCAAACGGCAATGTCGGCAGGAAACTGCTACGGATGAAACGCGAGCTCGACATGCCGACACGCTCCTTCGCATCGCCTCATGGTCGCCTTTAGCGGGAGATGGTGTATTTTTTTCACAAAGGTTGAACGAAAACTCACAGGGTCGCTTATGAATTCACCTAAGACGACTCGAAGGCGAGAGCCATCTTCTTTTTCTTCGCAGTCGATGCGTTGATCCACCCCCCCCCTCCTTAAAAGCTTTCTGCACAAAACGTCGTTTCGCACTGCCTCAAGGATCGGAGGCATTGCCCACCTTTGACCATGCGAAGACGTCATGATGACATCACAAATTATGGCGATATTTGACGTCATTAGGAAGTCATGTGGTGACATCATCATGTTGTGATGATTTTTTGCATCACTCGTGTTGCCGCCGCCGACGGTCGTCAGTTTTCGAGTTTTAAGAGGCAGCTAAGGCTTTAGCCTTCAAAAATGTCGCTGAGAGATTGCCGTCCTCAGAGGCGAAGGCAAGTCGTTTCGTCATAACGTTACCTTCAGTAAAATATCTTGTTTGACCAACGTCACCATCACATGGCGCACATCAATGGCACGTTCCTTGTTTGACCATTCTTAATAATAACATCAGCTGCGGGGAAGGGGGTGAGGGAAGAGACTCTGGTCTTAGTAAATGCGCTGCGGGGCTATAATTAAATGATAAAAAAAGGGGACCATGAGGCGATGCGAAGCCGGAGCACTTGCACGATCGCGTTCCGTTGGCGTTCGTTGGGCATGCTACCGACCTCGCGTCGTGGAACGCGAACAGGGACGCTACGCGCGTCGTATCTTCCATCTAGCCTGGCCGTTAATTCTCACAGGGCGAGCGGGGAACGCGGCCTACAGGCGGGCGAGAGGGGGGCAGCGTAGGAGAGGAGAGAGAAGGGGAGGGGACGCGCATGCGCTCGAGCTCATCGCGGCGTTGAGCAGGAGAGAATTTCGGCATGTCTAGCCCGCGTTTCAGAGGAAGAGTGGAAAGGGGGAGGGGAGAGGGGGAAAGTGGAGAGGAGAAGGGGAGAGGGAAAGTGGAGAGGGAAAGTGGAGAGGAGGTATGGAGAGGGAAAGTGGAGAGGAGGTGTGGAGAGGGGAGGGGAGAGGGGTGTGTGGAGAGGGTATGCGCATGCGCAGTAAGGGTGGTCAGAACGCACACCACCACCACCACCACCACCACCGGATTGAGCTCCGCCTTAAGATACTTCGCATCTAATACCCTGCACACATGCAAGCCCATGTGCTTGAGGTCGTTTTTCGTCATCGACATTAATCACTCGGAGGTGTGAATCACTAAAAGTTCAATTATTGCAGCCGTCTCGGTGGTACCCGAGGAAGAGGTGATGAATAGAAATTACTGACATAGAAATTACTGACACAGTTAGAACGCTTGGAGTCTACTTTAATGAATTCATGCTCTGGGATAGTCACATAGAACATCTTCAAAGTAAGCTTGCACGTGTAGTTGGCGTTTTGAGAAAATTCCAGCATCTATTGCCAGAAAAGGCAAAGCTTACGTTGTACCACGCCCTGTTTGAATCACAGTTAAAATATTGCGTATTGGTATGGGGAAGTTCAACAAAAACAAATATTAGTAAACTAGTCTCTATGCAGAAAAATGCGCTCAGAGCGATTGCTGGCGTGCCTTACAGAACGCACTCTGAACCACTGTTTACCACCTACCATATCATGCACTTTACCAACATGTACCATCATCGTCTTTTACAGCTCTACAAATCACAGATTGAACGCGGCATATTGTTCTTATGTGAAGTCGCTAACCTCCACACCAACATTCTTTGCTACCTTACAAGACACCACGAGTACTGGTCTGTGCCTCACCCACGTACTAATTACGGCTTTCAAACCCTAGGCTATACATTACCTTCCTTGCTTAACAAGTTTGGCTTTACTCACACCTCGATACGCGAACTTTCCTTTAACTCTCTTCGAAACTTATTTCGTTAATGTGTACATTTTTGATGATGATTTGTGATTTTTGATTTTTAATGTGTGCACCTTAATTATATTTTGTGTACGCAACTTTATTTGAATATATCTGGAGATATAATGTGTTTGTAGTGTCACCCATTTTATTGTGCACCGTGTTCTTTTTTTCTGCTTTGGAGTTCTTGTTTGTTATGCTACAATGTTATCCTGTGCTATTTCTGTTTCGTGCATACCGCAGTGCCGATGTATACGGGGGGAAGGGAGCAATGTCAAGCCGCGACTGTGCGGCTTTTTTTCCCTCCTCCTCAGCCATGTATATATATATTTTTTGTATGCATGTCTGAAATAAAGACTCAGACTCAGACTCAGACTCAGAATAGTCTATTGAGTCGGCATGGTTCTTTACGGACAGTAGCGCGGAAGTCGATGGTGGCCAGATAACGCCAATTGACGCACAAAGCTGAGCGGCCGTTGTGGGCCTCATTAACCTTTGAACCTTTACCGCAGCCTCGCAGTGGCCTGAAAGGATGGGCAACACGCTGTCGTTGAGCTTTGAATGCCGGGCGATAGCATAAAATATTCGTTCGTTCTTTATGAAACAATAGGACGCCAAAGGACTTGCGCACGCATTTAAAATGACGGCGCGTTTATACATAACGATGCTATCGCAGCTGCGCTGCCGACAAAGGAGCAGTTTACACGTGCACTGAACACGTTTAGCATTGGCTAAGCACAAGTCAAGGTCGCTTTGTCAAGGGCATTGCCTCACCTACGGCAACCAGCGCTGAAACTTTCTGTGTGGACAGCTGCGCCGTAACACAAAGGTCATAACGAGCGAATGAAAGAAAAAATCACAGCATATCCACGGAGTGAATGATGATGAGTGGGCGAAGCTGCGGAGGTTCATCGGTAAACCGTGAATCTTCCGTGAATTCTGCCCAGTACATCATCACCGACGTGAGATCGGGCGCGTTTATAATAAAGGTTCGATGAGTTATGACGACTTGCAGCTCACTTTAATTTTACATGTACGCTGTGAATTTTCATTGTTTAGAAAACCATTGCTTTAGAAAACATCTGGCGTCTTTCGTTAAGCAGCTGGCGTCTTTTCGTTTGCTTTAGAAACATCTGGCGTTCTTTCGTTTTGCTTTTACAAAACATCTGGCGTCTTTCGTTGGTTTATTTCATCAATCAACGGCGTTTTGAACAAAATTTTTATTGTTTAATCACGCACAGGAGAAATCTCACCAGGCACTACCTTGGAGGTAAAAAATGGTAGAGGTTTTCGATCTAAAACAAGAATCGCATGGCCTCCAAGATGCACGCCGCGCGCTTGCCATCTCGGAGGCCATAAAGAGTCGAAACATATTTCTCACAATGCCTCACAGATGGCAGTACATTATCTAGCGTTTGCTGTTTGCTTGATCAACGCCTCCTCTAGAAAGCCAGCGTTGGCTTGATATGTTTTCCGCTAGATGAACATAGTTGTCCATTTTTAGAGCTGTTTGAAAGTTCGTGTGTGTTTTTAGCGGCGATGGCTGCACTATCCCGGCCTTTTTCGACGTAGTTTGATGGTCTCGCCAATGCGCCTACAAATCGCCGAGTGGGCTCGTTTTTGTCACGACACCTGCCGAACAAAATGCGTTAAGGAGACTCCTTCACCACATGACATTTATGTAGTGTTTTGTTCTGAGGCAGCTGCAAGTAACATCGTGGCTTTGTGGTAGGACACCTGCTTGCCACGCGAGCGGCCCGGGTTCGATCCTCAATGGGACCGAAGATTTTTATTCTTTATTTTATTTGCTTCTTTCTCGATTTTTCGCTCACGGACGATTTTTCACTCACAACCAACGGTGCCGACACCGACACCGGAATTTCTGCGACACGAGCTCTCTAACGCTATCGCGTTAACAATGGCTGCTAATGGGAATGAGAGACAGAAGAAGTCGGCTTTTAGCTAACACTTACACTTCTACTTCTACTAACGTTTCCTACTGGAACATGCCAATGGCTGCTAATGGGGAATGAGAGACAGAAGAATTCGGCTTTTAGTTAACGCGCACGCTGCGAATTTTTTATTGTTCAACAACGCACAGGAAAAATCCCCCACCGGCACCACCTTGGAGGTCAAAGCGTAAGACTTGTTACGGACTACGACTACTACTACTGCTACTACCGCTACTACTACGACGACGACGACTACGATGGACGAACGGGTGCCGCCTTAAGGAGTTTCGCCCCTAAAACAAGTCTCTAGTAGCGGGTACTACTTCGCGCCAGCATGTTCATCGCGCAGCGTGTTTCCATACACTAAATATCACAGAAGCGGTACTTCCGGTCCCCGCCACGTCTGGCAGAGTCACGTGACCTGAGCACAAACGTCACTTATGAAGTCATACCATCACCGTAAAATTTGAGTGAAAGGTATAGGTTCTGCCTGAGCGTTGCATATGCGTCGCTACTTTGCCCGTCTCAGTGGGTTGGCACTGGGGGCCAGTAACACAAACTGTGCCGGTTCGCGGTTCTCACTGTTTTGCCGGCATCACTACTGCCAAAACCACGAGTCGACGGCGGTGCGTCACTCTACCAGCGACGCCAAACCTGACGTTTCTGTTCAGGTCACGTGACGTTTCCGCAAATGACGGCAACGGCTACAGCGCCTTTTAGGTTTCCACTAACGCGCCTTTTAGGGTATGGAAACACGCCATCGGGCACCTTCCGGCACGTGTTTTTATTTTCTAAACACAACAGTGCTGAGACTATCGGAGAAAGCATTGGTATCCGTCGTTCACGTAGTGCGCTGATGGCCATCACAAGTTAACTGTTCCGACTTGCTCACAGAAGTATATATCTCATTCTGAGACCTCACTGTGAGAGCACTGGCATGACAGTACGCAGGGCGGCCGTGTACTTTTCGTAAAGTACACGGCTACGAACAGCTTGCGAGTATGTATCGGCCTAGAGGCAAGCGAGTGTGCCAACAAAAAGGCCGAAATGCAGAGACATTGACGTGTACCCCCTATATACCGGACGCGTAAGCATACCATGCATTGTCCACTGAAGCTATCGTATCAAGCTGGGGGCCCTCCTGGCCCCACTGGTTTCCCAAGCCGTCATGGAGGTAAAAACATCGAGGCTTATACTTATTCCGCTATTTTAGGGAAACCACGCACTTGCTTTTGTTGCAAGAGCACAATGCGCCTGATATGCGCAATTTCGCTTGCTCAGCCTGGTTCTGTCACGTTTACTATGTCATTCGAGTACTCTCGGTAAGTGGATGTCGTATATATCACGGCGATCCGTAGGATGCAACGCGTATTGACAGGAGATTCCAAACCGAAACATCCACAAGGCATATACCTATGCGAGACACATGCTAACAGCGCAGTCAGCATATATATGTTGACGACAAAGGCCGCAATGAATAGGCGGCCTCAGAAGCACAACACTCCTGTCATTTAATGTGGCTTTGTAGCTGTGTAATATTCACATTGTGTGTCAATGCTGTCCTTGCCTGCGATCGTGTGCTACACCAATATGCATGACCATCTCCTCCGCATGTACGTAGGTATGGGCATTTCACCATCACATTGTATTTGCAAGCACTAACGCACTAGGCATTAATAATTTTCTAATGTCATCCTGGCAGATCGCCGACTAGCCCACGACTGAGAGAGCATCAGTTATTGGAAAACGGCGCGTAGAAATGTGCGTGTGACCGACGCACCTTCGATGGCTGCAGTTCGCGCTCGCGGTCACAAAAGCGACTTTCTGCGAATGAGTGCGATTGGACACCACTACGAACCCTACGGACTGCCTCCGTGTGTGAGTACAATAGGCGCGAGTAACTTCCGGTGGTTGGGCGTTGATGCCACTATAGCATAGCAATGCATCGGTAACGTGCACAAAGGGGAGTGGTACGTGGTACATAAATTGTACTCATACATATAGCTGTTTCTATAAACGTAACGTCGCGACTGCAAAGGGATTGACAGTCACACGCAACGTGGCGGGAATTCTGTACAGGAAGAAAACCATGTGGTGCCTGTGATAATTGAAACTTGTCTACTGAGTACATTCTTCTTGTTGGTAATTAACAGATGTAAAATCCTCGT
This sequence comes from Rhipicephalus sanguineus, assembly GCF_013339695.2. Classification (NCBI taxonomy): domain Eukaryota; kingdom Metazoa; phylum Arthropoda; class Arachnida; order Ixodida; family Ixodidae; genus Rhipicephalus; species Rhipicephalus sanguineus. Next base: position 52,209 of record NW_023616307.1, read on the forward strand.
ATATGTTGAAATGCATACTTTAAGCAGCAACAAATATATCAGAACGCTAAGTAGAAGTCTGTCCGACGATCTAGTGTAAATTCGAAACTGACGCATTATACTTGAAAGTATATACATTTGTGCTTACCTGAACATTTGAGAAGTGAGTAGCGTGGTAGACCCTGTCGTGCGGAGCTTCGGCGCAATGTTCCCAACAGAATTTGTTGCGAAGGGTCCATAAATTCGCAGTTTGTGTCAAGTGCTCTTCAGAACAAGGAGGCAATGGCAGGAGATGAGTGTCGGTCTTACATCAAGTGCACACACACATCACTTGCTAATAAAGGTTCCGGAAGGCACTTCCTCAGTGGCCCGTGAAGACTAGACTGTAGGATCACAGATAAAACGTTATTTAGAGGTTGGCGTAAGCTGACAAACGACGCTCGTTGGCTTCACGGCGCTCTGGCCATATAATAAAGCATTACGAAGTCGAAGGCCGTTTTCAGAATTTTCTTGAAAAATAGCGCGATTGCGAAGATAAAAGACACATGATCAGAAAAGCTCAGGCTACTAATCTAAGCTCCAGAGCTGATTTCTACTACTTCAGGCTTCAAGAAAATCTATTGTAAAATTCAATAGTGGACACTGGTGGTATCCAACACTAGACGAGGCTTGATTCTGGACGGAATTGCCTTAGCAGCAGCGTGAACTTGATCCGTCATCTCGCTTAACTTATACAAGTACTGAGGCAGCTGACCGATGCCAACGAGAAACTCACCTTGTCAGTTGCCTGTCCTCGACTAGTCACGACACAAGAAAAGATAATAAAACTATGATACTGTCACTTCACTGGAAAAAAAAAATACGAGACATCACTAAAACTAAGTCACAGGACAACTGGAAGCCCACCTAAGAAGGCGACAATCGCTGCAGTCAAGCTGGCACAAGCGGACAAGGAAGGAAGAAAATGACACACCGAAAGTTCCTCCCGGAAGGCACACCAAGGAGCAAAAGAAATAAGAACCGGACGACGCGATAATCACCGTGTCAAAGTCCACGAATCGCGGAAAACTCAACGTCATCCACACCCGGGGACACCGTTCGCACAGTGGGTGATGGCACGCGCTGTTCGGTGTCACGAGTCTGCGACGTCATGATTGCGCAGCTCCATGGACTAGTCTATTTAGCGTGCCGGCTATTCACTGCTGGCCCACTGGCCCGCGCTATGCCGTCACAGCTTTCGTTTCCCTGATATCCTTGTTTTTCTTTGATTCCCGTTTCCTGGCACTCTGGCTCCCACCGAGTGTGACGGGTGTCGAAACAAAAATAGGGCAACCGTAGCGCATCACACAAAAAAGACGACGAGTCACAATTAGACGGGTCCGAGCTAATGGAAACGAGCCATACGAGCGACGAGAGCGCCGCGTCCCGTGAACAGCTGCTGCAGCCGTGGTAAGGCACGCCGACATCGCACCAGCGAGCCGGCCGCCGAGGCACCCCACATGCTCAAAGGACCGTTTTGTGTACGCCGTCCGTTGCCACGACAACCGACACCGCTCCACCTCTCAACTTCTTTTCTTTCTCTCTTTTCACTCTCTCTCTCTCTTCCCCCTCCTCCTTTGGCTCCTACGCTCTTTATGTTTTCCACTTGATATCTGTGTGGCTTTCGACAGTAGATAGCACTTTTCCTGCTCTGTCTTTTTTGTTGATGCTTCGGTATTACATTGGTGACACCTGCTTGCCTTCCCTGGCATAGTTGAAAAAGCGTTTCTTTTTTGGGGGCGATTGGAGAGCGCTGCGCACGCTGCCTGCAACCTCGCTTGTCCGCTCCACCCTGCAGCACGGGACGTGAGCGGCTCCAGACCATGGGTGTCTGCCCTCGGTGAGACAGGTTATTGCCACACCTCTCCTGGGCCTTCAGAATCACTCGAATCGCGCTGTAGCTTCTGGCCAAGCAGGAAGCGATACCCATACGCATACATATCTTCGCTTCCGGCGGTCATTTTCATTTGATATTCCGAGGTAGTTGCTTTCCGTGTTTGAAAAGATTCCGGAATCGATGCCGGAAGAGTGAGAATGTTTGTGGAAATGTTCACGGATGCGAGCGGACACTGCATACATACGTTTCCCGATACACCCAGGTTTATGCGAAGGTCACTTAAGCAACAATAAGTAAAATAAGTAAAAAAAAAGAACTGTTGCGACTTCACTGAGGCGGATTTCAATAAGCACGATCATCACATTCTTGATGGATGATTGCCTGATTGGTTGAATGATCTATTCATACCTGGCTGGAAATGTGAGCGACTACTTTCTGATCCACGTCTCCATCCACGGAATCGGCTCTTTGTTTAAGCGATGTTTGTTAGTAATTTCAGGTTAAATGACCGCACTTCGATGATTAAGTAGACCTCAGCAAGCTGAAACGTACTTGGGCAGTAAAATGAACGTTTATAAAATAACATATTAGTTGCTAGGATGCTAGGTGCCAAAACGATTATCTGATTACGAGTCATGCGTGGTGGCGGGCTCTGGATTAATTTTGACCCCCTGGCCCTATTTAGCGTGCACCTAAATCTAAGTACACGGGCTTTCTTTGCATTTTGCCCCCCTCGGAATGCAGCCGTGGCTCGGAGTCGAGCCCGCGACCTCGAGCTCAGCAGCTTGACAACTTACGTGCCGAGATACAACGGCGGGTCGACTTTATGAAAGCGCACGATATTTCCGTCAACAGAAAGAAAACATTCGATGCTAAAGCCTACCGCTTTAGAAGGGTAGAAGTTTGGGCCAGGTGGTGATGCACACTAGGTCAAGTGAAGCCGAATAGACGAGAATAGAACCCGTCCCGTCAGGGGTGTAGCCAGGAGGGGGGGTTGCCCCCCCCCCCCCGAAATTTTTCGATTTTGCATGCGCATATATACACGCGCACATACGAACGCACGCACGAACATACAAAAAGGATGGTTGAACCACCCCCCCCCTGAAGAAAGTATCTGGCTACGCTTCTGCGTCCCGTCTCCCTATACCCCCTATAACGTGTACCCCCTATAGCGCTCCACTTAACCAAGTATGCACCCACTGCTTCGAAATTTATGGGTCTCTATTTTTTTCTTTTTTGTGACAGCCATATTGCGGATTTTTTCGCTTTTTTTCTTTTTCAAGGCCGTTGCATGTCTTTTTTTAGTTTACACCAGAAAATACAGTGCAGAACTCGAAAACAAGTTGCTCGCAACGTAACCATTCACGTTGCAGTAGATACGTTGCATGAGCCGAGGATTAAAAATACATGAAAGTTTGAGCCAGAGTTATGGTTGCATCGCGCGTGTAGTGGCCTGGTCGCTGCTTTCAGGCCTGTCTTCTTTTGTGCAGTTATAGAAGAAAACAATGAACGCAAAACAAAAACACCCAATGAGGAACTACGCATTGTAATTTCCGCGCAGTGACTAAGCCAAGCGACAGATTACTGGTAGTAGCAGTAGTAGAAAACTTTATTTTTGTTCGTTTTGCTTGTGAAGTCATAGAAGGTGGAGCTCTCAGTCCAGGACCTCTTTTGCTGTTGCTATCCGGCTGGCTCGGTCAATCTAGTCTTCGCTGATCGTCCAGGGTTGTGCTGGAAAATTAAGAATGGCTTCCTAAAGGGGGGGGGGGGGGGGGAGGGTGTTATTATTCTAGGTACGCCGGGCGGTTCGGCGCATTCCCACGGGGAAAGGTACAACCTTGGGTGTCCTCCACAGAAAGGACATCAGCCAGGATACTGCGTAAGGTAAAAAAATTCACCGACGATTACGATACTGCCTAATGCGAATTCCGAGCGCAGCTTCGTGTTGGGGCAATGCTGACTGTGTTTGAAGTTTTGGCTATCCGCAGTTGTAGCAATATAACATTCGTTACATATTGCCGCATAAATTGCCAGCGCTCGAGTGCTACGCACACTATATACTCTGTGCATTGCAGGCGTCGCGAACCAAGCGAAACGCCGACAGGCCCGTTACGACAAGCGAAGCCAGCCGCAGTGCACGTGCCAGCCCTGCATGCGCACGAGCTCCGACCGAAGGGCCAGCAAGCGTGACGGAGAAAGAAAGCGAGGTTAGAAGCCAGTGGCTCGCGATAGCGACAGTCTCCGCGTTCGCTCTCTTTCATCCTCGTTCACTTTACGCCGGCGCCGGCACCGGCGTCCGAAGGCGTACGCCATGCGATGGAAGCCCTATGCCAACAACGACGTGCCCGTAGATCTATGCGAGGTGAGAGGCTTGATACAGCGAAACTGGACGATTGTGAAATTTAATATGGTTTCTTCTAGGTTGTTGATAGACTTTAGCTAGGTTAGTCACGACACGGGTGTCCAAACTCCAGAACCGAGCGTTCACACCCCTCATAGATCTACGGGCACGTCGTCGTTGGCGTAGGGCTTCTATCGCTTCGGCCTCTTCTCGCAGCCGCCGTTGCCATTCCCGTTCCCTAGTATGGCATTCCTGGCACATCTCTTCAATGAAGCGAACGGCGTCAGGAAAACGGTAGTTCGGGACAGTATTGTGTAAACTGCTCAGAGAAATTAAATGCCAATTCTAGCATTCCATATGACTCCATGACATGAAACAATTATTGCTTCATACTTATTTTAAAAGATGCTGTACTGATGTCTATGCCAAAGAAGCAGCATATTGGTGAAGTTGCGGTTAAATTAATAAATATAATCTCTTTCTTTCTATAGATTTTTCTCTCTCTAGTGAACCAGTGGTAATTTGTGGGAATTGCCCAAATTTTCATGATGATGATAGTTTGCTGATAGACCGCACTAATTACGGCTAGCTTAAATAGCTTCGCTGTTAAAAGTATCGCAAAGATATTATCGCGATACTCTTGTATCACGATACTGTCCAGCCCTAGTATAAACAAGGGATGCGAAAAATGTGTCTTGGAATTGAAGCTGTCACTCGCTGCAGGAAGAGATCTATTGAAGGCGCGAGTGTACGCCCATGCTTAATACATCAAGCACGTTACTTTGACGCCACGTAGTTTTATTCGGTGCCTCTCGACAGTCATTCGAGTATTTATGCGCGAATACAAGCCGGCCACGTTGAAGAGTGATTGTCTCAAATTACCCACAGAGCGTGGTAGTTTGGGTCTTCCGGATATCTAAATCTTCACAAGAGCCCTGGCGTCGATAACGATCACCAGGTTGTTGTATCAATCAACTTTATTTTATTTCAGCATCAACAGGGAAGAATACAACACTGGTGAGGCTACAGGGTGCTAGCAAAAAGCCTCTAACGGCTTGACAAAGGCCAGCGCCCTGTTTACCAAACTACAAAGCAAAACAGCAGTGGACAACCAATAAGTGCAATTAAGAAAAAGCCTATGAATATAGCGACGGCTTATAGGTCCATTTATCAGGTTACATTTAGACGACAGGACTAAAAATGGTGGGGGCAGAAATTGCACTTATAGAATATAAATTCAGTAATTATGGTACGCTATTTAATTGCTTAGTTTATCGTATTAGCGCAGGAGTTAAGAGCCTGTGGCAGCAAGTACATCAGCACTTGGCGGCCATAGTTTGTACGAGGGTAGGGAACGTTCCACATGTGACTGCTTCGTGTAGCGTATGTTTTAGCAAGTGGAGTCAGGGTGGCGAAAAGATTTTCTAGAAGAGATTCCTTATTTTTGCGGTATGCATGATACCGTTTCAATAGAAGTGTGTTGAACAGGTTCGACAACGACGTTATTCCAAGATGTTCGAATATAGGATTTGTGTGGGCATCGTATGGTTCATTGGAGATGATTCTTACGGCTTTTTTCTGCAGACGATGGATTTTGGACAAGTTTGTGTCAGTCGTTGTGCCCCATACCAGATCGTCATATGTTAATGTAGATGAGAAAAGGGAATTGTATAAAAGCAAGTTGATGTGCTTTGGTAGAAAGTAACGGAAGCGTGTTGGAAAACCCACTACTCGCGAAAGTTTGGAGTAGACGAGATGAATATGTGCGTTCCATTGCATATTTTCTTCAAAAAGAACACCCAAGGTTTTTATTACTGGTAAAAGTTTTATTACTGAAGTACCAAGGTGTAGGATAATATTTGAATTATTTGGCTTATTTCTAGGGCAAAAAAGAAGTACTTTTCTCTTTGAAACATTTATAGTTAGGGAATTAATATGACTCCAAGTATTCAATATACTGAGCACTTCATAGGCTTTTTTGCAAGCAGGGGCAGACTGTGATTTGTCAAAAATAAACTTGTGTCGTCTGCATAAATTACAAACGATGAATTTATGTCTATATTAACAAGGTCATTTGTATATAACTTGAAAAGCAATGGGCCAAGAATGATTCTCTGAGGAACGCCATGTAGTAATGGTTTGAAGCATGCATGAGAGCTGTTAATGTGCACACTTTGCTGGCGGTACGGTAGGTACGAAGTGATGACAGAGATGAAACATTCATACTTAGGACTGTGTAGCGCTCACAAAAAGGGACAAGGGACAGAAGAAGTATACACAGGACAGCGCTGGTCCTGTGTATACTTCTTCTGTCCCTTGTCCCTTTTTTTGAGCGCTGCACAGTCCTAAGTATGAATCAATGCCAACTCGCTCAATTTACTATTCTAAGAGAGGAAACAACCTCTGAAATCGTAACATTCTAGTTTCTTTAAGAGTGCGACGTGATTAATTCTGTCGAATGCCTTTGAATAGTCGATGAAAATTCCGAGTGCATACAGTTCGTGTTCAAAGGCATCAAGGATTATTTCTTTTTGCATTAGTAGGGCGCTCTCTGTCGAACGTTTTTTTGTGAACCCAAATTGATAGGGTGTCATGATGTGGTGTTTGTTTAGGAATGAGGTCATTCGTATGTGTGTTAGTTTTTCGACAACTTTGAAAAATATGGGGAGTATTGAAATAGGTCTGTAGTTAGACATGTTAGATTTATCACCACCTTTATAAATGGTAATAACTTTGGCGACTTGAAGTCGGCGAGGATACTGGCCGCATGAAAAGATTTGATTAATGATGTGCTCTGATACATGATCTATGGTAGCGGCAACATAATTAAGTGGCCGAATATGCAAACAGTCTATATCAATACAGGTAGTGTTGTTTAGAGATATGATTGTAGACACGACCCCATCTGCAGTTACGGGGAATAGGGATGCTGTTTCCTCTATTCGTGGGCACATAAAGTTCAGCCAGTTCGGGTCATGATGGCTATTTCCTACTGATGTGAAAAAATCATTAAAAGCTACAGCTACATGATTTCCTGTGTGAGTTGTACCATTCACATTAATTTCACTGGGGTTATTATTTGCGCCGGGGCGCCTATTCAGAAGTGTCTTTAATTTTTTCCAAATGATTTTGGTGCTAGTTTCATATCTCGCGAGAACAGGTTTTCAAAATACTCTTTCTTGGTTTTTCTTAAGAGACTATTTGTCTTGTTCCTGTGTTTTGGGAATGTATCTAGATCATGCTTGTTCCTTGATTTAAAAACGTTTTGATAAAGAGCGGTTTTTAGCTTTATAGCTTTCAGACACTCCGCGGTAAACCATGGTTTGCGTGCTCTACGTGGTTGATTTTTGGTTTTGTAGGGAAAACAGTTGTTATAAACAGGCATAAATTTATCTATGAAGATGTTGTAGGCTTAGTCTGCATCTCTGGTTGAAAGAACACTCTCCCAGGATATTTTAGAGAGTAGATTATAAAAAAATCTCCCACGTGCTTTCATTTATCTGTCGAAATGTGCGTACATTTGCTCTGGCATCTTTTAAATGGAAATTTTATTGCTAAGTACTAAATATATGGGCAGATGGTCGCTGATGTGCGTTT
>NW_023616308.1:0-38279 GCF_013339695.2 Rhipicephalus sanguineus
AAGCACATATTCCGCTATGTAAAGCAGACGAGAGTTACGCACTCACTTACAAAAGAACCGGGAAGTGCGTGCAGGCATATTGCGACGCAGACTGGGCCAGTGAGAAAAATGACAGAAAGTCATTCAGTGGGTACGTATTCACACTGGCTGGTGCGGCGATCTCTTGGAGCAGCAAGAAGCAGCAAAGTACCGCATTGTCGACTGTCGAAGCAAAGTATATAGCCATGTGCCACGCTGCTAAAGAAGCGCTGTGGCTCCAAAATTTTATGAAAGAGCTGCACGCGCAGGAATTTATGCACGAGCCACAGGTCTTGCTGGTGGACAACCAGGGTGCCGTTGCGCTAGCGAAAAATCAGATCACATCTGACAGAAGCAAGCACATTGATCTGAAATATCATTTCCTTCGAGAGAAAGTTGAAGAGGAAAAGCTGCAACTTCGGTATGTTGAGTCGTCAAGCAACTCCGCCGACCTCTTCACCAAGCCCTTGAGTGGAAAAATGACTCTGAAGCACTGCGAGAACTTGGGCGTCAAAAATGTCGACAAAATGACAGTCCATTAAGGGGGAGTGTTAAGGGTGTAATGGATTGTCACCAGATGGTACTACGTGCCCGGAAGTTCGCCGCTGCCGTTCTTTTTTGTTTTATCTCTCTCTGACGTAATAAAGAAATGGCGCTTGTCAGCGTTGTGTCGCGTCCGTGATCTTGAGCGGAGAAGTCCACTCAATCAGCGTTTTTATGAGTTCGGTCGCGCTGCGTTTGCAACAAAAACCATACCGCCGCACTCCTTTGCCCTTGCCACGGTGTCATGCAACAGTATCGCCAAGTCAAGCGCACTTTTTACGCCATCTCCTATCTTCGTCCGCCGCAAATGTTCACCGCTGCCTTTTGCCCTTTTGGAAATCCGTGACGGTGTCAGCACACTGCTTGTCTCCAACCTTTTGTCATGGCCTCTTACACTGCTTCGCGGAGAGTGCGTCGGACGTGTCCACGGTGTCGACCCTTCGACCATCACCGACATGCAAACTGCTTCCACCGCCGAACACGAAGTCGTCGGAGTGACCTGTGACTCCTCGCAGCAGACGCCTACGCCTGATGTCCTGAGCAGCTCCGTTGCCGACACGTTGACTGTTCCTCAACGCGCCCAGCTCCTACGTCTCCTCGACAGATTCCGTTCGTCCTTTGACTGCCAGCATGCTTCCCTCGGTCGTACGTCAGCTGTGAGTCACCGCATCGACACGGGTACCAGCGCGCCACTGCGACAAAGACCGTATCGTGTGTCTACGACAGAGCGCCAGGTAATCGACGACCAAGTAGCTGCCATGCTGAAGCGTGGCGTCATCCAGCCTTCGAATAGCCCATGGGCATCTCCAGTTGTCCTCGTTAAGAAGAAGGATGGGTCGATTCGCTTCTGCGTTGATTACCGCCGTCTCAACAAAATCACTCGAAAAGACGTTTATCCCTTACCGAGAATTGATGATGCCCTCGACAGCCTTCAAGGCGCAGAGTTCTTTTCTTCTATTGACTTACGGAGCGGCTATTGGCAAGTCCCCGTGGCGCCTGACGACCAACCTAAAACGGCCTTCATCACACCCGATGGCCTTTATGAATTCCGTGTCATGCCGTTCGGTCTTTGCAACGCGCCCGCAACATTCGAGCGCATGATGGACAACATTTTGCGAGGTCTTAAGTGGAAAACATGCCTCTGCTACCTAGACGACGTGGTTGTATTTTCAACAGATTTTCCTACGCACCTCCGCAGGCTAGAGGAAGTGCTTCAGTGCCTAACTGACGCTGGCCTTCAGCTCAACCTGAAGAAATGCCGTTTTGGCGCAAGGCAGCTCACCATCCTTGGCCATGTTGTATCCAAAGACGGTATTCTTCCCGACACCGCCAAGCTTCGGGCAGTTGCTGACTTTCCTAAACCTGCGACTCTCAAGAACTTCGTAGCTTCCTTGGCCTCTGTTCCTATTTTCGCCGCTTCATCAGGAATTTTGCGACCATCACCGCTCCCTTGAATCAGCTCCTACGGAGCGACTCAAAAAGTTACGCTTGGACGCCCGCTTGTGACGATGCCTTTCAAGAGTTGCGCCGTCTGCTCACCTCACCGCCAATCCTGCGTCATTTCGACCCTACTGCTCCGACTGAGGTCCACACAGACGCCAGCGGTGTTGGACTGGGCGCCGTGCTCGCGCAGCGCAAATCTGGATTCCAAGAGTACGTCGTCGCATACGCAAGCCGCACCCTCACTAAAGCAGAGACCAATTATTCTGTTACAGAGAAGGAATGTTTGGCCATAATTTGGGCTCTTGGTAAATTTCGACCTTATCTGTATGGCCGCCCCTTCGACGTAGTCACAGATCATCATGCGCTTTGTTGGTTGTCCACGTTGAAGGACCCCTCCGGCCGATTAGCTCGCTGGGCTTTGCGGTTGCAGGATTTCGACATGCGCGTTGTCTACAGGTCGGGCCGCCGCCACACCGATGCCGACGCCCTATCACGCTCGCCTGTATCAACCGACAGCACTGCCTGCCTATCTGCCGTGGACGAAATACTTTCGTTCCCAGCTGACTGCGACATGGCGTCGGAGCAACGCAAGGATGCCTGGATCAGCGCTCTGCTCCGATTCCTTTCGAACCCGTCGACTTTTCCTTCAGCTCCTAGAGCCTTGCGACGTCAAGCTACTCACTTTGAGATCCGTGATGGCCTCCTCTATCGCAGGAACTACATGTCCGACGGCCGCAAGTGGTTGCTGGTGATACCTCGACATCTTAGGGCTAAAATATGTTCAGCCTTTCACGCTGACCCACAGTGTGCACATGCGGGCGTCTTCAAAACATACACCCGACTTTCCTCGAGGTTCTATTGGCGAGGCATGTACACCTTTGTGCGCAAGTACATTCGGTCATGCCCACAGTGCCAACGACGCAAAGCTCCTACTCCGCACGTCTCTGGTACGCTCCAGCCAATACCGTGCCCGGCCAGGCCCTTCGACCGCATTGGCATTGACTTGTACGGACCTCTTCCCTTCACGGCTTCCGGAAACCGCTGGGTAGTCGTCGCCGTCGACCACTTGACGCGATACGCAGAAACAGCCGCTCTGCCTGCTGCCACAGCCCGCGACGTAGCATCTTTCCTCCTGCGGAACTTCATTCTCCGTCACGGCGCACCCCGCGAACTCCTGAGCGATAGAGGACGTGTATTCCTTTCCGAGGTTGTAAACGCACTCCTTGCCGAATGCCATATCGTTCATCGCACTACTACCGCCTACCATCCTCAAACCAACGGCTTGACAGAAAGATTCAACCGCACCCTAGGAGACATGATCTCTAAATACGTCGCCTCTGATCACTCTGACTGGGACCTAATTTTGCCCTTCGTGACGTACGCTTACAACACGGCTCCACAGGCGACTACAGGCTTTTCACCATTTTTCCTCTTATATGGCCGCGAACCTTCGACCACCCTCGACACCATTCTGCCATACCGACCCGATTCATCCGAATCTACGCCCATCTCTCAAGTTGCCCGCCGCGCCGAGGAGTGCCGTCAGCTCGCCCGCTCGTTTACAACCGTAGACCAATGGAAACAAAAATCTCGCCGTGCCGATGACCACCCGTACCCTGATCCTCACTTTCTTCCAGGATCCCTTGTGTGGCTCTGGGTTCCAGCTGTCCCTACTGGCCTCTCCTCCAAGCTTGCTTCGAAATATCAGGGACCCTACCGTGTCGTTGCGCAGACGTCACCTGTAAATTACGTCGTCGAACCGGTTACACCGGCTACAGACCAACGCTTTCGTGGTCGTGAAACCGTCCACGTACAGCGCCTGAAGCCCTACTACGATCCGCTTATACTGTGTTCACCGTGAGTCGCCAGGATGGCTCCTTTTTCGACGGGGGACGATTGTAGCGAAGAGGAATGCCCAGCGCTGCAGCCACATCGCCAGCTCTGCTCGAGGCACGAGCTGGAGCGGCCCAGCCTGTGTCTGCTGAAACGTTGCCTGCGCCTGTACAGCTCTTGCTGTCCCTGCTCGGACGCTCCCGGCCCAGTGTTTTTATTATACGTCAAACGTCGCTAAAATTTGAGACGTCATCACATGGCGTCGTCACTTAGTCAAAGATGGGCCGATTCTGGAAGCCCTGCAAATCCTTGTGAGGTACAGAAAGCTGCCAATGCCTTCGATCCCGGAGAAGCGCAAAACCGCGTTGGACGGAGAAAGCTTTTGCTGATAGGGTGGGCTGAGAAGGGGGGTGGGAATCAATACAATCGACTCGGAAGGAAAAGACGAAGAAGAGGGCTTGTGCCTTCGAGTCGTCGAGCCGTGTTAGGCAACTGTATAAGTGTCCGTGTGGTCTCCTTATGTTTAATTTGCGCTTGTCCGATAGCTGTAGGCGAGAGACAGTTTCAGTAGGTAGAGCAGTACATCATAAACATAGATTAAAAATTCGACATCTCCCGCGCACGAGTGACTGAACACGCGTAATGTTGAAATCACGTTTGACTAACGATATGGGCAAAAGCGCACTTTCACCCCGGACAAATCATGACAGCATAATAATGAAGCGCGTGTTGCCGTTTAGTGCTGAATGATTTGTTGAAGGCTGATAGAAGAATTGATAGACTGATTGAATAATTTATGGTCTTTATTGGTAATTTATGGCCTAGCTGTGATAGCATGCTCTGGGCTTCTGCTTTACAATTGACGATTAGCAAATAGAGTAAACGTTAATGAATCTGACAGGCATAAATGTTAACTATATAAACAAAGAGTAAATTAGCTTGCCACGTACAGTGTAATTGCTTTTCTATTGGGTCAAATCGAGTCGTTAATAAAAAAAGTAATCTGGCTTTTTGAGGTGTTGCAATAGTTTATTAAGTAAATACGCGTAAATAGAGAGTTTCAGTGCCGGGGACTCCAAGCTGCTTGCGTACGCACGCTCTTACGTTCCTTTGTACTCCCAGCCGCACCCATGGGGAATACAAAAAAACGGAAGGTCTTACGTATACGCAAGCCGTTTTGGGAAAAGACACTAAAACTCTCGATTAGGTACGACGAACGGCAAAAACTGCATGGACTGAAGCTTCAATAGCCGTCAATGGCCGTCAATTTATTACAGCGCGAATCAGGTAGATAGAACCCCAGCTGGGCAACGTTAATGAGAGTTGTGCAAACTTCATCTCAAGGCATAACTTAAGGATCTGTCAGTCTTCAGCATGTTATTCGGCCTGTCTTATGACGCGTGTTGTGACTCCACGTGAATGTCACCCGCACGGGCTATGACTTATGCTTAGATTGTCGACCACCCTTGCGGTCAAACTACGACTGCGATGTTTCATTGGACGTAACATGCAATAGATACTTTTGTAACATTCGCTACTTGGTCAAAACTATCCGTTGAGTCTCCAAAGATGTTAGTATTTCCTAGATTGCGACTGGAACGACTATCCGACGACGTGAGTAGCGAATGCTCATATCGATCGAATATAAATCGAATAGCGTAAAACTATTCGATGCGAGCTGCAAATTTAGGATATTCGCGCAGCTCAGAATAAAACGACTTACCACGCCTCCAGCAGACGTCAGTTCATCGATCCTTGAACGAGGGCTACTCTCGAAAACACAGCTCGCAATCAAATTCTTTATCAAGGTTTATCTTTAAGCATACGTAACACACTATGCCTTAGGCATCGAACAGACCGTAACGTCTCAAAAATATATAATTGATTGGATATCGTAAAAAGGTGCCCCGGAAACCTCAGCTTCTTTCTTTCACTACATGAATACAGCGAAAAAGGTAGTAAAATCAATTCGAGAACGCGTGGAAGACAGTGTGTCCAAATATATGCACTACAACTGCGCCTTCTGTGATGCAAGCTGCTTTCTGGACGACAGGCTAGTCGCTGCACGTATTCATTTACGTAGTGACGTATACAGTAAGTGGATCGTTTGCGACAGTGTTTCGATCGAGGAGCGATCAACGCGGAACGAGTAGGCTATCTCCACTGATATCTTCTTCAAGTGGCGCTTGTTTACACTGCAGCTTCTGTATAGTTGAATCGCTACCACGTAGGGGCTACGTACGTCAACGCCATTGACGTCAATTTTCGTATTATGACGTGACAACGTCTCCATGGTGATTAAAACCGCCGTGATGATGTAGCGGTTATGGTGCTCGACGGCTGACCCGAAGGTCGCGGAAGCGAATACCGACTGCGGCGGCCGCATTTCGATGTAGGCGAAATGCTAGAGGCCCGTGTACTTAGATTTAGGTGCCCGTTAAAGAACACCAGACGGTCAAAATTTCCGGAGCCGTCCTCTACAGCGTCCCTCATAATCACATCGTGGTTTGGGGTCGCAAAACTACAACAATTATTACAGTATTATCCATGGTATTACTAATGTTTCCACGCTATTTCAAGAACATTGCCAATAAAAATCATCATCTCACGTTGATGTAACTGTAAAAGTCACAGAGGGTCCCTCATGCATTTGCCTAAGACGAAGGCGAATACCGTCTTCCGTGACATCATCATATGACGTCCCGTTATGTGACCTCATAGCGACTTCATAATGACGTTACTATGACGTTACAAATACTGCCGCCCTGTGGCGTCATAGGGTGACGTCACGACGTGATTTTGATTTTTTTTTTTTTGCATCACTCGTGTTGAGGCCAGTGCCGCGGACGCCAACGATCACTTCTCGAGTTTGATTAGGCATCATCCTTATCACCATATGAGCTAAGCGTAGACGATGAGAGTGAAACTAGCCGCTCCAGCGTAAGTACAATGCTGGTTTTCACGTTCATCTGATGTGGCTGGTTTGCGTCGGGTTGGGTGCGCTCTGTGCGCATGCGCAATCGCAGATGCGTGCCTCAGAGCCGAGAGCTGTTCTTCCTCCCGTCCCTGTTGGAAGCCAGGCGATGCAAGCAGCGACTCCTACTCGGCACGGCGGCCAGCGGTCAAAGCTCGGCAGAGACGATCACGTGGACGTCACCAGCGGCCTACCTGGTGCGCTACCTGGACGTCTATAACAGCGCCGTCGTCATGGGCTCCGTGCTCTATCCTCCCGTGCTTCAGGTGAACTAAACGAATAGTCCCATGCTTGCGCAACCTGTCAATTACATTTTTTTACTCTTATGTAGCATTTTTTTCCAGTTGCCTGTACTTGACTAACACTTCAATTATTGCAAGCACCTCTCTTGTATCTGATTACTTGTTTTATTAACTTCGTGTATTCCTGATGCCCGCCATTGTTACGTTGTCATGACGTATTAAATACTATATCGTGAAATTATTAATAGGAGGTCACCCTGAGAGTTTCATAGCTCCGGGACCTCCTCTCTGGTAATGATAAATAAAGAATAAACGAGCCATACTGAGAAGGCGCAAGCATTCGGTGGATCATGAAACCTGAGAAGTGATGGTAGGCGGCGTTTATATATATATATTTATATATATATATATATATATATATATATATATATATATATATATATATATATATATATATGTATATATATATATATATCCTAACCTTGAGCTTAAAGAGCTCCGCTCTTGAAACGCCATCGCGCGAGCAAGTCTGGCTTCAGCAAACAAGCCGTTTGTGTATCGCAGACATCCGGTGACCACCGCGACGTATTCAACTACGCCGGTCTGGCGTTCCTCTTCTCCAAGCTCCTCTACGGAGCCGTCGGCCAGCAGGGCAGCCTTCGCGACAGCGTGGGCGCCCCGAGACCCTGGTGGAGCAACGCGACGCGCCAGGGCTTCTCCCAAGCCGTGCGCTGCTTCGAAGACCTGTACCAGTTCGACGCCCGATTCATCGACGACGACATAGGCGCCGCGGTGGCCGTGTCCGTGGCGTTCGCCGCGTACGAGCGACGCCTTCGAGATCGGTACACGCGGGACGCCGGTGGTCTCTGGGGCCGAGGTATCCGGTGGCTGCTGAGATGGCCCCGCTGGCTAAACAGCGCTGGACGGAACGAGTTTGCAGACGACCAGGCGTTCTTCATGAACCACTGCTTGCTCTTCTGCTCCCGCAAGACTTCGCGACTATATTCGGAGGGTTGGGTGTCGGCCGAGCAAAAGTGCAATCTGCCCATGAAGAACAGTCCCGATTTCTGGCGCGCCTTTCAGTGTAGCAAAGACGACGCTATGAGGGCCGACAAGTCTTGCGAGTTGATTTGAAATCCCAGCGAGGGCGCCGTATGTTTGTCGTCGCTTGCCTTATAATCATGCATTCGACGAAAATATCGGCACATGATAGTACGTGCCAGTGGCCGTGCCAACAACTAACGTCTTCAATTTGTTGAAGTTCTATAAACTCCTGCATGACACTTCCAACAATAAGAGTACGCTTCTTCAAAACTAGCAGCAACACTTTAGAGAGGAATTTAGTAGTAATAATAAATGTTGGCGTTTTACTTCCCAAAACCACCATACGATTATGAAGAATGCTGTAATGGAGGGCTCCGGAAATTTTCACCATCTGGTGCTCTTTAACGTGCACCTAAATCTAAGTGCACGGACCTCTAGCATTTCGCCTCCATCGAAATGCAGCCGTATACGCGGCCGGGATTCGATCCCGCGACCTTCGTGTCAGCAGTCGAGGTGCCCACCATTCAAGCCTTTAATTTGTCGAAGTTTTGTAACTCCTGCCGGCTGCATAAAGCTTTTGCACGCATTACATACACACACAAATGTCTAGCATCTTATTCTACGTAGCCTTGATGTTAACAGTTCTGAATGCTGGCACTGAAACCTTTCTTTTCTTTTTTTTTTGTGTCTTCATCCCCTACCAAAAATCTGTTATCTCGCAGTTACTGTACTTGTCCGCCGCGCGGGATCAGTGCCTACGGTGCTCGGCTGCTGACCCGAAGGTCGCGGGTTCAATGCCGGCTGCGGCGGTCGCATTTCGGTGGAGGCGAAACGCTATAGGACCGTGTCCTCTGCGATGTCAGTGCACGTTAAAGGAGTCCTGACACAAAAAATTTTGTCCCGCGTTTTTTTGCTGCAATGTGTTGCTGGGGGCCTGTTTGTCATAACACGGTACGTCGTTTGCTGCAGCGCGCGACAGATAATTACAAGCTCCTCATTACCGACACAGCCTCAGTTTCGGTTTGACAGAGCTCCAAAAACGACAAGCCGCCGGGTACAACTATCACCATCTAACGAGTGAAACGCTCGGTCACGTGAGCACACAGAACAGTGACACATTTCCGCGCGGTCTGTCGTCGTCGGGCTCATTGTCGTCTGATGGCGACGATTTTTCTTGCGGCGGGGATGGAAGGAATTTTCGACGTGGCGAATCACTTCAGGTTTGACCCGCTGGCGAGGAGCGATTCGTCGGGAAGCGCGTCAAAACAGAAATGGCGGCTACGACGTCATCATAACTTGTACCGGCTGAAACGTTTACGTAGGGGAAGTAGGGGGGGGTCACCTCGGGTCACCTCCGAGGGTGTCAATGTACCAGGTGCGACCTATAATGCTGGATAGCGCTCGCGAACTTCAAAATTCATATAACATACCTTTCAAGCTTTATTCGCTGTCAATATTTTGCAGATGGTACACGCACGTACATGGGAATCGATCCAGCAGGCTATCTCGGCCGCGAAATTTTGTGTCAGTACCCCTTTAAGGAACAGCAGGTGGTCGAAGTTTCCGAAGCCCTCCACTACGGCGTGCCTCATAATCATATCGTGGTTTTGACACGTAAAACCCAAGATATTTTTATTGTTGCACTTTTTTTTTAATCTAGAAGTTCAGTAGAGGAAACAATGGGTTCTTTCAACTGCACTATGAGCGTACGCTTAATCAAGACTACCATTAACACGTTTCAATGGAGCTCGCATAACGCCCCCTTCAAACAGATTTTTAAAGTTCGAAAAACCTTGAGTAAGCACAGTAGTTTTCACTATACTGCGCGTTAAACTGAGCGTCCGTGGCCGTTTTTTTTTTATATCATTGTCAAAAGTGTGTCCCAAAAAAAACGAGTCCCAAAACACTGATAATGCGTTGCACAAGTACGAGGCGATGCAGAAATGTATGACCCAAGCATGAGATTACGTACCTTGTCGTCGATCTTGTGAGCAATGCAAGTCAATCCTTTGTCGACCTCTGATGGCAGGATGGGCCGCACCCTTAGCGCCACCTGCGAATGTTTGTAAGAAATGCGTCAACCTAATGAGAGCAGCATTCCGGGCAAGTTGGTAATCCATTACTTCAGTACGATTGCGCAAAAGAGAAAGACACGGACAACAGAGAAAGAGACACGCCCTGCGCAAACTTTCAACTAAAGTGATTGTGCCACTGAACCTATATACTGGCACAGTGTACACTACGTATGCGTGTAGATGGTTATATAATGACGCAATATAGGTTGCGCCAACGTGTACACGGAATGAAATTCGCGAAATCAGTGACGCTGATGCGACAGCAAAATTTGGGGATAAGTGCGTTAGTTCACCTTCGCTGAGGTTGAGAGCTGGGCTAGTTGGTGACTGATCATTATGCCTGTATGGTTAGGCAGACATAATGCCATACAGGCATAATGATCAGTCACCTTCGCTGACTCTCGCCGACAAAGAAATGATCTTCTCGGTGATGGAATCTTATAACTCCTAATTGCTGTTTTAGTCCATGCGTAGCTTATATTGCGGCATTTGTAAAACCATGTTACACGCATGCGTAGTCCGTACTGCGTCATTATATAGGCAGGTTCAGTGGCATAATAAATTTATTAAAAGTTTGCGCTGGTGTGTCGTCTTCTCTGTTGTCCGCGTCTTTTTTTTTTCTTTTTTTGCGCAATCGTACTGAAGGAAAGCATTAACCATGTGTAACCAAGACAGCAGAAAGGCAGCGACGCCTCGAATTCCATGACTCGCGGCGCAGTCACCAGCTCAGTATAAGAGCTATGAGGAGATTAGGAGCCGCGTGCACAAACGTATACCGTATTTACTCGAATCCAGGCCGGCCCCGATTCTAAGCCGACCCCCGAAATTCGCAAAGCCAGAAAATAAAAATCATTGTACTCGAATCTAAGCCGAGACCCCCCCCCCTTCCCCACTTTCGCACATTGTTTTTTCGAAAAAAAGAACATCGGCTTAGATTCGAGTACATACGGTAATTGCCATCGTGAGCAACATGAGCGGACACGGGAGCGCGCATGGCAAATCGCCTCAAACCCCACGATCGGTGATTCGCAGCGACCGCTGTCAGAAACAAAGTCGAAAGGGCGACGCGGTCCCGCTAACTGTTGACACTCCTGCTTCGCTATAATAGTGATGCAAGCAGCTGATTGCACGTCGCCGTTTGCTATGATAAGGTGGATCTCTCACGCAAAGTGCGGCAGTGTGCTGTCCGCGCAAGAATACCGCTTTTTCATTCGCTTGTGTGTGTCCACACAATATCAAGGTACAGCAAAATATGATTACAAAAAACGATAAAGCTCTTTGCTGCGCGTGAGCGCTGCGAGAGTCGCTGCAGCATCAGACCGCTATCTCTGTCATAATGTTCCGCGTGTCGTAAAAGCAGACGCGTGTTGGGAGTGACGGCAGTTCGCGGAAAAGCGTCACCCTTTCCGCTTTATTAATACGAAAACCTTCGATGCCTCATCAGACGTGAAAAGTGACCGTCGGCGTCGTCAACCCGAGTGATGAAAATATCATAGGATGATCATGACGTCCCAGGTCACCAAAATTTGTGAAGTCCCCATGTCGTCGTGATACGACTTCGTCGCTTGGTCATATGTGTGCCGATCCCTCAGACACGTGACGTGCAGAAAGTTTGCAATGGGGAGTTTTCGAATAGGGTCCCCAAAGCGTTTTGTGTGCGCTGGCTTTGGGTTAAGCAGAATCTAAGTTTTGGAACAGGGTTTTACTGCTCAGTGTTTGTGTGTCACGCTTGCCGCTCCACGGCGACCTGAAAGACAAACTACGAAAAATAATGAAATCTGGCTCAGAAAATCACCTTCGGTACACGTATTGTTTCAATTTTTTATTTGCAAGTTGGAGTGGTAGTGATAATGAATTCACTGGTAATCTCCATTGCTTCAGTGAGCCCTCATTCTTGCCGTCGTCAGCCAAGACAGCTAGCCACCCTAGCTGCTTTAAGCCTACCAGCTGTCAGATCGACACCTGATCTTAAAAACGTGGTTTATTTTTCGGCGAATTTTTGTTGTAAGCATCTGATATACGATAGGAATAACCTGTACCAGCATTTCTTTATTCATAATGCGATCAAGTACTCAGAAATCAGGTCAGTTTGGCCTTGGCCGAGAGCCGTCACTCCAGTGCGTGCCACCGTGTTTGTTTGACGCAAAGCCTTTTGGGGCAGGCTTCGGGCCTCCCGCTAAATTTGAGAAATTGCGTCGCCAACGCAAAACCAAAACGCTATTTGGGTCTCGCGCAGGCGCAGTGGCCTCGACGCTGTTTCTTTGGGGCACCAAAATGTTTGGGGCCCCTATTCCCAAGTTCCCTAATGTCTCCGATGCCGGCGGCAGTGCAAAACCGCTCTGGGTGCAAAAGGCTTTCGGGAGCGGGGAATCAGTAAAAACGGCTGAGAATAAAAAGAAACAGAAAAAGGTTTTCGCCTTCCAGTCAACTTAGGCGAAAGCCTAAGAGACCCTGTGAGGGTTTTTTTTTTTTTTTTTTTTTTTTTTTTTTTTACAGCGCCATTCGAGTATCGGTCGAATTGGGGCTTGAGGCTATTTGCCACGCACTCGCCTGTTCCCGCTCATATGGCAGATGATAACACATAACACGCGCCGACGCTTTGGTTCCAGTCGTCTTCTTTACGCACTTAGAAAGCAGGGAAGTCGATAGACGGTACAAAGGAACACAAAGCAGACACTCAACTCAGAATGATATTTACTGCATGCAAGCAAACAAAAGACGGGTATATTCAAGCGCATGTCGTATATATCTAGTGTCCCGAAGATTCCAGCGTTCGTTCATTTATTTCAGCATTGATCGTCCCGTAATTCATCAGCGTTCACATTGTCGGGGTAATATTAGGGAACGCAAACCGAATATGACGCAAGTTAACGCTCACATATCTTACATGCATATTCAAGCGTCCATCTTAGATGTCCAGCTTTCCCAAGCGTCCAGCGTTCTTCGTATGCCTCAAGCCTTCATCGTCCAATCATTCACCAGCGTTCGCATTGTCTGGGCTGACGTTAAGGAACCCAAACAGAAGATGCTACAATCTACATACCTTACGACTCTAGGTCTGGGGAGATGTGCGGTGCGGAGATGTGCGGTGCCCGCCACTTATCAGCAAAGCAAATGTGATCACGCCTCCATGTCGCGAGCATAAGCGACGGGCTCTTTCTAATCAGCACCCCTCCAAACCTCTCGGGTCTTCTTATTTGTTATGTGTTTGACTTTCTACATGGTAAAACCTTTTGTGCTCCCTAACGTGTCTTTCTTTCTTTCTTTCTTTCTTTCTTTCTTTCTTTCTTTCTTTCTTTCTTTCTTTCTTTCTTTCTTTCTTTCTTCTTTCTTTCTCTTCTTGTTGTCCTTCTTTTCTTTCTCTTTCTCTCTCTCTTTCTTTCTTTCTTTTCTTCTTTCTTTCTTTCTTTCACTCTTTATATTGCTTATTGGCGCCGTCAAAGCGAGTAGTGTCCCCCGAAATCGAACGCGCCGTCACACGAAAAGATTCCAGTCACGGATGAGGGAGAGGGGCTTCTGTTGGCACAAGCAATGATCCGCATTCAAATTAGCGACCGCACTTTCGAATACTCTATTTTATCATTCATCGCAACTCTTTCTTTCTTTTCAACAAGCAAACCTTATGCTGTGCGAACCAATCTGAGCCAGCGCGACAGCCACGGAGAGGTCATCGTTCATTCAACCCCGACCGCAATATCTTTTTATTCATATTGCGGTAAAAAGAAGGGAAGGGGGGGACGGGGACGGTTGAGTGGGGCGGTGGGCTACGCAAGTGCGTTGGGCCATAGGTGTGTGGGAGATGGGTTATGCTAATCACGCTAATCTGTCTCAAATCAGCTGATTGACCAGGGCGTAGGCTCGATCGCTCGTCCTGCATTTGGAGCCTAGTGGTCGCACCCTTGTCTGTCATACCTTGTATAATCTGCTTCGGTCAGTTCTTTTATTCCTTTTTTTTACTTATTTGCCGCACAACTGCCCCAGATTTCGATGTTTCCATATAAGTAAAGGTGGACGGCCGAAGTTTCTCCTTTCTGTCGCCGCCGCTGAATTTCTTCTTTTGATGGATAAAGGCGACAGTAAATTGGTGCCGGATTTTCAGTGGGTAATTCTCGCTTGTAATCGTCACATTGTGTATTATCTGGGTGTTTGTAGCACCTTTATGAGGTACTTTAGAAGTAATTTTACAGTTTTTTTTTTAATTTACACACATTTTTGCTAACTTAATCTCGGCGTGAACAGTGAAGCCCATTCTAACATAGTGCTTCCGGACGTCAAGGTATGCACTATCTTACAGGCAACTTCGTTCTGGGGATTCTGCACTGTAACGCTCGCAATATAGGTGAGACGCTGCGAATACTTCGTCATTAATAAAAAATATGTGGGGTTTAACGTCCCAAAACCACGATATGATTATGAGAGAAGCCGTAGTGGAGGGCTCCGGAAATTTCGACCATCTGTAGTTCTTTAACGTGTACCTAAATCTAAGTACACGGGCCTCTCGTCATTTATGTCGCTGTGCCCCGGCATCATATTGCCGCGTGTCTTATGTTTCATGAGTTGAAGCTACAACCCCCAAGACTGTCAGCAACGCTCAGCGCAAACCGCGCCACATTGTTCGCGAAGCTTCCCGATCATTGTAGATCGTTTTGTTAAGATTGCGCGCCGCACGCGAATGTTCCAGCTTTGTCGAGAGATAACTCCGCCACCAGCGATATCGCTGGAAAGTTCGACAGCGCCTGTATAAAAGCCGACACGCTTGACCGCTTGTCAGTTGATCGACGGACGACGCCCTGTTCGCCGCTATAATTGTACAGCGTGTATTGCTGCAGCTCTAGTTCTCAGTTTCTCGGCCACAAGTTCGGCCAAATAAACAGTTTCATCTCGGACGCGCTGACTGTTGTCTTCGTCGACGTCACGACCACGTGACATCTGGTGGAGGTGCTGGTGCTTAGACCTTAAGCACCGAGGTGCTTAAGGTCTTAGTCAATAACACTGTCCACGGAAAAGGCACTACCGCCGCGCACTCCGCCAAGAAAGCACGCCTTGAATGTGCTGGTAGACCAGGCCACCATTCCCCCTCGCTCCAGCGTCATCATTTCCGTGGGCACTCATAAATCAGCAGACCTGGAAGGCGTTGTTGAAGGCGACCAGCACCACTTGATTACCCACAAGATTTGCGTCGCAAGAGGAATAGCAGAGCTGCGGGCAGGGAAAGCAACAGTATGCTCACGAATTTCAGCAACGAGTACAAGCACGCGAACAAAGGCACGACGGTCGCCTACATCGAAGAAATCGTAGAAGCCAGCAATGCTTTCGTCCTCGCCGATTCTCCCGAGCCTACTCCGATGAATAAAGCGCCGCAACCAGCTTTCGACATCAATCCCAGCCTTCAGAAGCACAAACAAGAACAGCTCAAAAACCCTGCTCTTGCAATACAAGGACTGCTTTTCGTTGTCGTCAAGAATTAGGCAGACTCCCGTGGCAAAACATCGCATCATAACAGAGGAAAGCGCCAGACCACTCCGTCAGAGCCCGTACAGAGTTTCGACGCGAGAACGCGAGGCCGTGAAGAAACAGGTCGACGAAATGCTACGCGACGACATCATCCAGCCGTCGAAGAGTCCGTGGGCATCCCCGGTGGTGCTAGTGAAAAAGAAGGATGGGACTCTACGTTTTTGCGTCGATTATCGTCGCCTGAACAAAGTCACGAAGAAGGACGTGTATCCCCTTCCCCGGATAGACGACACTCTGGATCGATTACACAACGCAAAGTACTTTTCGTCGATGGACCTGAAGACCGGTTACTGGCAAATAGAAGTCGACGAGAGAGACCGAGGAAAAAGACTGCTTTTTATAACACCAGACGGCCTGGTCGAGTTCAAGGTCATGCCATTGGTCTTTGCTCGGCACCTGCGACTTTTCAACGGGTTATGGATACAGTACTGGCCGGCTTGAAGTGACAGACGTGCCTCGTGTACTTGGACGACGTCGTTGTGGTTTCCTCAAACTTCGACGAACAACCTTCGGCGTCTTGAAGTTGTACTTCAAGCAATCAAGACCTCCGGACTCACCTTGAAGCCTGAAAAGTGCCGCTTCGCGTACGAGGAGCTCTTGTTCTTGGGTCACGTGATCAGAAAGGATGGTGTTCGCCCTGACCCGCGGAAAACAGCTGCCATCGCTGACTTCCCGACGCCCACCGACAAGAAGGCCGTACGCCGTTTTCCTCGGCTTGTGCGCCTATTACAGACGTTTCGTCAAGGAATTTTCACGGATCGCCGAGCCACTGACGCAAGTCACGAAGGCCGACGTCGAATTCAGGTGGGAAACGTCGCAAGTTCAAGCATTTCAAGAATTGAAACGACGCCTGCAGACGCCTCCCATACTTGCGCATTTCGACGAATACGCCGATACGGAAATCCACACCGATGCAAGCAGCGTAGGACTCGGCGCCGTCCTTGTGCAAAAGACGGACGGATTCGAAAGGGTCATCAGTTATGCTAGCCGGTCGCTATCACATGCAGAAATCAACTACTCCACAGCAGAAAAGGAGTGCCTGGCCATCATCTGGGCTACATCGACGTTTCGCCCCTACCTCTACGGCTGGCCCTTCAAAGTTGTGAGCGACCACTACGCCTTGTGTTGGCTAGCTAACTTGAAGGACCCTTCAGGTCGCCTCGTACGGTGGAGCCTACGACTTCAAGAATTTGACATAACCGTCGTTTACAAGTCCGGAAGAAAACACTCCGACGCTGACTGCCTGTCCCGCGCCCCCGTCGACCCACCGCCGCAGGACGACATGGAGGATGACTGCTTCTAGGGAACCATAAGTGCCGAAGACTTCGCCGAACGACAGCGAGCGGACCCAGAACTCAGGGGCCTTGTGGAATATCTCGAGGGCAGGACCACCGTTGTTCCCAAGGTATTCACGCGAGGACTGACGTCGTTTTTCTTGCGCAACGGTGTTCTCCTTAAGAAGAACTTCTCGCCGCTTCGAGCCGATTCCCTTCTCGTAGTGCCCTCGACATTGCGACCAGAGGTCCTCGAGGCTCTGCATGACGACCCGACGTCTGACACCTGAGTGTTTCCCGCACGCTCGCAAGAATACAGGAAAAGTACTACTCTGGCCGCGCCTTGTCGCCGACGTAACTCGCTACGTCAAGACCTGCCGGGACTGTCAGCGACGCAAGACACCGCCGACTAGGCCAGCCGGACTTCTGCAGCCTATCGATCCACCTCGACGGCCGTTCCAGCAAATTGGGATGGACTTACTGGGGCCGTTCCCGACGTCCACTACCGGAAATAAATGGATCGTCGTAGCTACCGACTACCTCACCCGCTACGCCGAGACAAGGGCCCTACCCAGAGGCAGTGCCGCCGAGGTAGCGAAGTTCTTCGTTGAGAACATCCTCCCTGCGTCATGGCGCCCGAGAGGTCCTCATCACCGACAGAGGTACGGCGTTTACTGCTGACCTAACTCAGGCAATACTGAGATGCAGCCAAACAAGCCACCGCCGGACCACAGCGTACCACCCACAGACCAATGGCCTCACCGAGCGGCTAAACGAGACCATCGCCGACATGCTGGCCATGTATGTCAACGTTGAACACAAGACGTGGGATGCCATCATTCCGTATGTGACCTTCGCATACAACACGGCCATGCAAGAACGACGCAAATGACGTAACAAGTTGGTCTACGGAAGGAGCCCGCGACGACGCTCGACGCCATGCTACCGAACGTCACCGACGAAGAAAATCTCGACGCCCGGCCGCTTACTTACAGCGCGCCGAAGAAGCACGACAGCTCGCCCAGCCTGCGCTCAAGACCCAGCAGAACACCGACAGCCGTCGCTACAATCTTCGACGACGCTTCGTGGAGTACCAGCTCGGCGACCGTGTCTGGGTCTGGACACCAATACGACGACGCGGACTGAGCGAGAAGCTTCTGCGACGATACTTCGGACCGTACAGGGTACTTTCGACGTCTCGGCGCACTCGACTACGAGGTTGTCCCCGACGGCATCACGAACTCTCAGAGGCGCCGAGCTACGACCTGAGGTCGTGCATGTGGTGCGCCTTAAACCGTACTATGCACGTTAACGCACCAGAGGACTCTAATGTTTGCTTTCTTTATTACTTTTCTTTAGTATTGCATGTATTCATGTTCTGTTTTTAAGCATCGGGACGATGCTTTTTCAGAGGGGGGCATTGCCGCGTGTCTTATGTTTCATGAGTTGAAGCTACACCCCCCAAGACTGTCAGCAACGCTCAGCGCAAACCGCGCCACATTGTTCGCGAAGCTTCCCGATCATTGTAGATCGTTTTGTTAAGATTGCGCGCCGCACGCGAATGTTCCAGCTTTGTCGAGAGATAACGCCGCCACCAGCGATATCGCTGGAAAGTTCGATAGCGCCTGTATAAAAGCCGACACGCTTGACCGCTTGTCAGTTGATCGACGGACGACGCCCTGTTCGCAGCTATAATTGTACAAGCGTGTATTGCTGCAGCTCTAGTTTCTCAGTTTCTCGGCCACAAGTTCGGCCAAATAAACAGTTTCATCTCGGACGCGCTGACTGTTGTGTTCGTCGACGTACACAGACCACGTGACAATATCGCTGTCCAGTGTCGTGCCGTTCGAGAGATACTGCTAAAAATTTTTGCTTTAATAACCACCACGCTGTGTCGCGGACAGACATAGTCTTAACTCGAAAGTGTTTCATCGAGCAACCCCTTGAGCGAAACACGGCTGGCGAAAGAAGTGAAAAAAAAAAAGCCCACGTGACCTACATTGCTGACGACGCCATGTTGTAACGTCACAGTGACGTCGCAGATGATCGAAATTTATGATGTCACATGATGACGTCAGCGTAATCGACTGAAAACTAGGGGTGTGCGAATAGCGAAGTTTCAATCTCGAATCGAATAGTGCCGAATAGTGGCCAAAAATATCGAATATCGACTGGAATAGCGAATAGTATATTTACACGAAATGTGTATCACCAGTTACGGCAAGACAATGGAAAAACCAGAGGCGTAACGGCGTGCTGACAGCTTCAATACGAACTTGTTCGGGAGTGGCTTTTGTTTCAAGCTTTATTGGGCGCGTAAGCATGTTGATAGAAGAGCCGCCATTCCAGTCAGCAGCGCCACTCCTAACCTCCTAACAGAGGGGGATACGGTAGCTAGTTTTCTTTCCCTATGGTCGCACAATATGGCTCATCTGACAACGGTAATGTTGTGCTTCATCGCCATGGGTGCTCCGGGCCCAAAAGTCTTCGGGCGCTTGTTCACAGCAGCGTTTTAACTGCGCGCCGGAACGATGAGAGGTTTCCAACTACATTGGTGCGGTGTGGCAGTGGCGACTGCCCATCGTGAACGAATTTTTACATGCAAATCCAATTACCGAGGGTTTCGCAGGCCAAAGTCAGGTCGTTTACGGCACTTGCGGTATACGCGACCGAACTACTCAAGAAGTCCGTGCCTTCGTTTCTGGAGCGATGGTGTGAAGGACTTGACAGTTTTCTAATGTGTTTTTCTACATGCGGAAATGACAATCTCCTTCAAGATCAACATGCGCTCGCTTTCGAACCGGGATGTCGGTGAAAGTTTAACGAACGGCGACGTTAGCTTTAGTTTAGCCGCCCCACCCCCAACCAAGTTGCACCATTAACCTTTGTCGCGTTTTAGATATTCGTCCTGTCGAATTATTCGAAACTTCGAATACTAGCTATTCGAAAGTCGAATTGAATTATTCGATTAGGAACTACTCGATTCGCATTCGAAACTCGAATATTCGCACACCCCTACCTGAAAACGTAAAGGTAACATGATATGTGTCTCTCACACTGCTGCGGATCGTTATGTCTTGCAGGAAGTCTGGTCCCCCCATTGCACAACTTAACGCATTACCAAGTACGCAGAAGGCTTTCGCCTTCAAGTGTCGTCATCGTGTTACGTAACACGATGACATCATCACATAATATCGCCGCTTCGACAAAGTTGTGCCGATCCGGGAGGCAGTGCACGTTTGGGTGCAGAAAGTTTTCGAGGAGAGGGGTATCAGTACAATTGACGGAAAAGGAAAATGAGATGGCTTTCGCCTTCGAGTCGCCTTAGTGAAATGCATAAAGGATCATGCGTCTTTTACCTGTATTTCTGCCGTATCAAACCTCCTTGGTCGTATCAACTGTGTTTAGGAAAGAAAGCGATTTGAAAACACTGTATGTAGCTGATAGCTAAACTCTTAAGGTTTGACATTAAAAACGGAAAGTTGCCCTTGCCGTAGTACACATCAGCTCACGTAACTCTATAGGTAATCCTGGTCTTTCATGCGCTTTTGCTTGAAATAGTTCGTTCGTCCTTCAACAATCCACAAATCGGAACAAATGCATTTGCCATGTTGCGCTTGATGCGTGTGGCTTTTAAGCTATACTGCTAGACAAGAGGGCGAGAGCTCGATTCCAGGCACCGGAGCCGCCGCATTCCTAGTTGCGTGAAAGGCGAACACATCCAGGCACCTGTAGGTTGAGGGGCGCACCAAAGAACTCCACGTTGTAAGAAATTATTAAGGCAAAAGAAAGCCTTGCATGGCTGATTAGACGAAAAGGCCGGCGTGATCACAAAACGGTACAAAAGAGTCACACTGTATATTATGCATTCGCATAAGCCGAATCGATGGCGAAGGCCAGTCGATCAATCATACACTCGATCGGTTTGACAACACAACCACCCCTCCCTCACCCCCACCGAAAATTCTAACGCGGTAGCGTTAAAGAGCTCGTTTCGCGGAAATTCCGATGTCTGTGGCGGTGTCGGCGTTGTTGGTTGTGAGGGAAAATTAGCGTTGTCCGTAAGCGAAAATTCGAAATTGACGCTAATAAATAAAAATCTTCCGTGGTTAGTGGGAATCGAACCAGAGCTTCTGCGTGGCAGAAAGATGTTCTACCACAGAGCCACGCCAGTGCTTGAACTGTTTCGGGGGAAAAAAAAGAAAGCTTATGCGAATGTCAAGGAGTGCGCGGAGTCTCCTTAACGCGCGTAATACTGCGGGCAGAAGCGTACGAATCTCATCAGGGCGTCAAAACATGTGACCTACGCAGCGAGTGCTTGGTTTAAAGGCCCGCCAATTACAAAGCGGACGGACACAATTAATCATTATCAGCAACAGCATCAGCCCAAGTGTGCAGCTGTGCTGGTGCGCGTGTTGCCATACGGACACGTAGTGGGTACATCGTCACTTCGCAAAAGGACGAATTATGGCGTAGTAAGCCCTTCGCACATTCGGCAGGCATTACCAAATCATGAACGTTAGTTACCACTATCCCTCAAGATGAAGGTATATAACAGTTGCATCTTAAGGGTACTTACCTACGGAGCAGAAACCTGGAGGCTTACAAAGAGGGTTCAGCTTAAATTGAGGATGACAGACGCGAACAATGGAAGGTGTAACCTTAAGGGGACAAGAGGCCAGAGTGGGTCAGGGAGCAAACGGGTGTAAGGACATCTTAGCTCGAACTCAAGAAGAAGGATGGACATGGGCAGGACTAGAGCACGTAGGCAAGATAAGTGTTGGTCATTAAGGGTAACAAAGTGGATTACTAAGAGAAGGCAAACGCGCGAAGGAGAGGCAGAAGGTTAGGTAGGCAGATGAGATTAAGAAGTTTGCGGAGATAACTTGGCAGCAGCAAGCTGCAGGACCGCGTTCATGTGAAACTAAAATGAAGATCTGTGCGTTAGATTACAGTATGAGAAAAAAAAAATGGACGCGACCCGGATCGTTGACTTCGGTGTCTGCTGGCGGCAACTCGCGCCATGGCGTTCGTGTGCCATAGCATATTCCCTGGGTTAACATTGTTTTTGTGGCGCGCCAAAGTGGATCTTTGAGGCCACGCAGAAAGAGGCGCGTGTTTGAGATTTTGTCCGACAGGTGCCGCAACAATCACAAGAGAACCATCTGTTTTATCAATGAACTGATTCAATTAATTTTCATCAATTCTTCTGAGTTAATTGCACTTTATAATAAACGTGCTCCGATAGCACATGTATCCAATATAACTCTTAACTTGAACCAGAAACATCGATTCGTGCAGTTATGTTTTCTTACAATACATTTTCTGAATATTCGGATAACTGGAAGTGCTCGTCAGCGTTCGTCAGCGTCTGGAAGGGTCCCACAAATGACGCATCGCGCGATCACGAAACGCGCGGCTTTAAGTATTTGCAAAAGAAACTTTCCGATGCGTACAATCCACATCCTGCTTAAATTTCGGTGTAGAAAGAGTTATTTACACTACCACAAAACTCAGCGAAGCATTCATTGAAACTATTCGCCCGTTTTGCACCGCGGGTACAACGCATTCATGTGGTTCGGATGATATTAACAATGTTCTAGCGTGTGTGTGTATGGTATATGTGAGTTTACTTCTCGTGTGATAAATTCTAGTGGGAATAGGTGACAAGTGTTAATGACAATATTTCCACACATTAAAGAGAATGTAAGTGTGCAGCCAGTAGCTTCTCCTTCGAAGAGTATGGGCCCGCTATTAAGGGCCACTAAACAACCAAAGCGCTGGCGTGCTCCTCTCTGTGCCTTTCCTTCATGGACACAGCCGTCATGACGTCACCTGCATGATTGTGACGTGTCGAGCAAGAGACGCTGTCAATGGGCGAACAAGAGCCTGTTTTCTGCTAGCAGATGCCCGCGCTTCTGCGTTTTCACGTCGGACGCTGAGGAAGGGCACTCGGAGAGGCGGATAGACGAGCCGACGAACGCAGCCTAGCGAAGGGAAGAGCGAAACGACAAAGCGCGTGCAACTCCGCCAGCGTTCGCAGTAGACTCCGTGCACAACTGCAAACGCCACAAACCAGTGGCGTAACTACGGGTGGTTACAAGGGGGTACAAGTGCCCCCGTGCTGCCATTTGGAAGTTGACGCCCGAGGACGAGTCCGCCCAACATGTGGCCGTGCGATGACACAAACATGTTCCGTGGGCACATGTTTCCGTAACGTAAACCCAAAAATCCGTAAAGAAATCCGTGAAGCCAATTATTATGGCAATTATGTTCGACACGACTTCCGACCAGGTACACCGTGAGCAAATGTCAGAGGTTGTGAGATACGTGGAAGTTGGCTTCGATGAGAAATCAGTTAATGTAGAGGAAGGAAGATGCTGAGAGCTTCGTTAAGGTGATCCTAAGCAAGCTGAGAGGACAAAATGACCTACGGACTGTCGGTCACAGTGCCACGGCAACGCTGCCGTGATGGCTGGACAAAAAGGTTGTGTTAGTCAAAGATATGCGGAAAAAAAACGAAATGGCAATCCTCGTAAACTGCGAAAATCACTTGCCTAACCTGGTTGGAGTACATGCTGCAAAAAAAGACATCATGGTGATTACCTATTTTGCACCATCGAAGCACTTTGCATGTTTGTTTTTTGTTTTGTTTTTTTTTTCGCTCAACGCACCGTTAGGAAAAACTAAAAGATGCGGGGCCTGTTTTTGACAAGTCAGAGTCGGAGAGCAGGTGGCGTGCAAGGGTCGAAGTGGTGAAGCCAGTCGGTAGGTACCTTGAGGAGATACTTGAAGCTTTCCAAAGAATGACAGATAACGACAAAGAAACGAGCGAAACGAGAAGTTGCACAAGCTGATGTTAAGTCTTGATTTTTTTTATTGTGCTCGGCTTTTGGAACAAGATACTGGTTCGTGTAGGTTGTGTTCAAAAAAGGCTGCAATATTCAGAAATGAACTTCTACGATGCTGCCTTAGACATGACAGCTCTCGGAGGATACTTTCATGACGAAAGAGAAACTCTGTGACTGAGTCACTCGATGGTCTCTGTGAGTTGTGGGATGTCGATGTTGAAAGGCGTTCACGAAAAAAAAGCAGATGCCTGGTGAAAAGTCGAAAGGAGAAGAGTTAACGGCAGGGAATAGAAAAAGGCCGTGAAAATCTCACTCGACTGTCAATCGACGAGAGGTTTACACCGATGCCAAATATGGCTTTCTCCTGCACATTAACAAGTTGTGCTATAGCAAAGACAAAAACGAGATAAAACAAATTTCTACACCTTTCGCGAGTTTTACAGTTCCGACGTTAAACGCGCAGGACCTCTATCAAGAGATCTTAGATTACCGACTGGTGCTTTCACGACGGGTTGACCAGAAAGTGTCAGGACCTGAATAACTTCTGAAATTTATATTAGAGTATGGAGATGACAGTGTATTCCCCAACCTTCGCGTCGCCATTCAGAGAATGTTAACCATTGCAGTTTCCATCGCTGTGAGAGGTCCTTCAGCAAGCTTATTGATACTTTCCTATTTGCAAGCCACAATAGGCAGGACAGACTTTTTGATCTTGCTCTACTGAGTGTGGAAAGAGAAGAAGCTGAAAAAACCAACTTTGATGTCATTATAGAACAGTCTGCTTCATCGAAAGCAAGAAAAGTGCTGCTCTAGTTCTGACAGTTCGTCCTAGTGTATAGTCTTCTTTATATTGGTGTTATTAATAACCATGCAAATGATGCAAATAAAGCATATAAATATAAAGAACTCGTTTTTCTTGAGAACAATTGTTCACAATCAACATCAGCACTGGCGTCATAAAAGGCAATAATATGCGACAACGAGAGGACAAGCGGGCTTGCCGGAACGAGTTTTTTAACGCATCATTTGGCAGTTGGCACTGATAAAAAAAATGTAGGCTAGCATGCAGATTTGATGTATGCAATCATTTTGAACAGCTCATTTCATGGTAATGCAGAGAAAAACGGAAGAACTGCTTACACCCGTACTTCATTGTTCTCTTTTGTGTGGTTGTATGTAATTATGAACAACGGTTGACTGGTAAGGTTCATTTCTTCTTGCACTTTTATTGCGATAGCAATTATATGGACAGTCTCAGCTGGATTTTGCCGTCGCCGTCGTCATGCACCGTATATGTATAAGTATGTATATATATATATATATATATATATATATATATATATATCAAAATCCCAAAGAAAATTAATTCAGAAAAATGCTTCCGAAGCGCGGAATCGAACCAGCGACCTCTCGTTCCGCAGCGCGTGACGCTAACCACTACGCCAGAAAGCACAGATCCTTCAGGTAGCTAACGGCGAGCGTTATATACATACCCTTTACCGCTGGCAGGACTCAGAGACGGCAGGCGCTTATAAGCGTTTCTTCATTACCAGCGTGATGACGCGAGGAGCGCGACGGGTGGATTTAAAAGTCGTCGGCGAGCTCGCTCGCGTCTTCTTACATTTGCGCAGGGAGAGCCTTGCCCTTCCGCTGTCTGCTCGCGCGGTTTTCTCGTGGTGAGGGGAAGAGGGATGTTTCGAGCTTTCACCGTGATGTCCGCGCTCATGTTACGGAGCGTACGAAGGATAGCAGATGATTTTTAAGGGCTCGTTTATCTTTGTTAGACACAATATTAATGAGAACTAACATACAATAACAGACAATAACGCTAAATACTACAGATAACACCTCCTATACTTTCCTTGGCGTTATTGTCTGTTAGTTCTCATTAATATTGGAGCGTACGAAAGTCACTCGAGCTCAAGGGACGCCACTAAACGAACAAACAGAAGATGAGCGCGAACTGTGTCACAGCTCGACACAACGTTCTAGTAACGTTGGCTCGACACTTGAAGCACGCTAGTTTCCTTCACTGCTTCTGCCGCCTTTGCAACAGGAGCGCTGTTCAAACTGAGAGCATCCATTGGCGAGCCTCACTTCGTATAACATTAGTTTCTTGCTATTGCATCATTCCTTCGCCATTGCGGCGAAACCGTGACTCTTTTTCTAACCTTTTCAACTTCTGGAGTATCGTACGATGCATGGATGTGCAAGAGGCCTATAGTCCACTGTATAGTGAACAATCAATAAATAAATCGCTCATTCGCTTGCCTAAAACAGCCAGACGATCTTTGTGCACATGGATAATAATAATAATAATAATAATCAATCAATCAAACGTTTAATCAAACGTTTATTTAATGTGCCCAGGAACAACCGTAAGGTCTTTGTACTGGCGCACGAAAAAAAAAAACAAAGGAAACATTCATAATAAAATATCAGGGATAAAAAACGTTATAAAATTGCACATATACAACTATGCCCAGGCAGAAAAAAAAAATATCAACAGTGTACGAGGCTATGTAAGTACAGTGCAAAGCTCGGAGCAGAACAACGACTGGGAGCTGTGAAAAACATCGAGCTCCAAAAAGTAAGCATTGTAAAGACGTTGTATCCTGCCAATGGTCGAATGTTCACAGAGGCAGGCGGTTCTCTCTGGTCAGCTTACGTGGAATTCGGAAATTAAGACAGTTGAGCAGTACAGGGCAGGATATGATACCATGCACAAGCTTGTAAAGAAATAACAGATCAGCGCGATTTCGTCGGCAGCAAAGTGATGGCAATGATAATAATCCAGCAGCGTTAGAACGAGATCCAGAGTCATTTCTAGCGAAACGATGGTTGTAAATGCTTAGGAATTTTTTCTGGACTCGCTCAATGGCGTTGCTGCTGGAATTAGGAATGCCATTCCAGATCACAGATGCATACTCTAGTTGAGGAAGACATAGCGCGGTGTACAATTTTCGGAAGGGCACAGGAGAATGGAATTCTCTAGACATTCTGCAAACACAGCCTAGGGTGCGAAGACCCCGCAAAGCAACACGCTTAGCGTGAGCAGAAAAGTGTAAGGTGCTATCAGAAAGAACACCTAGATCATTGATCTCACATACCTTACACAACGACACAGAATTGACAGAATATAAAAATGGCACACTAGATGTTTTTCGAGTGAAACTCATTACCTTGGTTTTTGAAATATTTAGGGAGAGGTTATTGCTCCTGCACCATTCAGAAAAAGAACACAAATCAGATTGCAGCAAGCGACAATCGATAACTGAATGAATTTCCTTATCGATTGTCGCTTGCTGCAACCTGATTTGTGAATAATAATAATAATAATAATAACAATAATAATAATAATAATAATAAGGAGGAGGAGGAGGAGGGGCGCGGAAGTATTTTTGCCATGGGCGCCGTCCTACCCAGTTACGCCACTGCTTGAACCTTAGTATAACGAAGCGTGTTTATCCATGATTTCAATAGAACAAAGTTTCAGTGCCTCTACAGAGACAGAAAAAAAACCGAGGCGTTAAATTGAAACTTCTGCTGGGCCCAGTGGTCATGTGGTTGAGTTGCATGCGGTTTTTGCAGATGCATTTTTTAAAATTGTGCTCTGTGCTACCGCCAAAGTGTGGCAGTGCGCTTTCTGGTAGCATCTTCGTGAGAAAGGGTCAACTCAATGCTCTCTTCACTTTGGAGCAGCGGGGAGGGCGAGCATACAGCTAATTCATGGCATGCGGGAGCCCTGGCAAGCACACTGTTATGCCGTGCCACACGTGCTGTGCATCAGGGCTTGATATGGTTTTTTGGTTACTGCTGTGTGTAAAGCAACCAGCATGATTAGCCATAAAGGCAGCAGCACCAAATGCGACGAGCTCTTAGCGATTGTGCAGAAAATGTGTCGCCGGCACAGCTGGTGGCTGTAGGTCGTCTCGATTGGCGAGAAAAAGGACGTATTGTGCAGATGCTCAGTGATAAAGCAGACTTAAACAACTGCTGTTGCATAGCAGCGCCAAAATTCGTGACGTCGTACTAGGTCTTGGTCAATTCTTCATACTGTACCGGAGCACATCGGTGTCAGCTCTGTGCTAATACGTATGCACGCAATGTCGAAAAATGAAGTGTCACCACCATAAACAGAGGTGCCATAGTTCTGGTTGTCACCTTGCTTTTATGCCATTTTAGACTGCAGCTCTTTTGGTTTGTAGTGTGCGACGGTTTTCAACATTGCGCATTCATCAAAGCGAGTGGAAGGGAAATGGTTCAGTTTGGTGAATGTGATAGCATAGGTGCCGCACTACTCCTTAAACGCCTATGGTTTACATGACAAGCCACAGCGGCAGAACAGGCGCAATAGCTTCGCTTATCCCATATTACCACAGTGAGTTGGACTTTGCTGGTGCAGCGTCAAGTTATAGTCGCCAGACCTCAGGTTCAAGAAATTTGGTTTTTTTTTTTTTTTTCATGTTATTGAAGTTAGCTTTTTTAACTGCTGTATTTTTTTTTTCAAACATTCTTACAGCACTTCCCATGCAAAAATTAATCTTTCGGTGACTTAAAGGGTCGAATTTCAATTTAACGTTTCGATATAACGAAGTAAATTGCCAATTTTACCAGCTTCATCATACTGAGGTTTAACTGTATAATGTAAAGCAACATGTTTTGTTGTGCAAGGCAGCAGAAAATATATCCGAAGGTCTTTCATTAATTGTTTTTCTTTTTCTGACATGCATGATCACTTGGTTATTTGCTTGTTCTGTGCATGTATCATTGAGCAAGTGCGGGGGACAACCGATCTATGTCACCTATCTACACCCTGTTCCGTCTTCTTGCTGCTTGTCACGCATAGCACTTCTGGGCAATGAGTGACAGGCTCTAGAATTCCAAAACTGAGCGACCGAACAATTTTGACTAAGGGTCTTCTTGCCTTGCAAAAGACCTGTTTTGTTGCTGTTGTGTCCACTCTCGAACATATGGTGTTTGGCCTTTATTCACTGAATCAAACAGTTGTAACATCTCCTTGGAAATCTCGTGCTAAAGTATAGCACTGTGCTGTGTGTATATTGAAATCCCGTTCACCTCCACGTTCCTGAACAGCCCTGTTTTGACAAATGCACTCAAGCAGGACATTGAATATGAATGAGCAGGGTGAATGTCTCAATTACAGATGGCTACCGAAGAAGCAATTTGATTTGCTCTTTATAATTAAGTAATTCACTTCAGTAAACTTGGTAATGTGTAGCGTTTTTAATCCTATTAGTGAAAAATGTACTACCAACTGGTGTGATGGTTGGCAGTACAACTTTTCCACCATATGCGTTCAAATGGCACTGTGTATCAGCAAGTGTTAAGTTCAAGCAGGCAATTAACTGCACACACTTCTCTTATTCACAACGGCATCACATTTCTTTTTTAGTTATGTGGCTTGTGTTTGCAGATTTTGTTGCAGGTCACTATCTGGCTGGTCCCTCGCACCGAGTTCCAAGTAGATCTTGTTATCACCCTCATTTTTGTCAATTTCTTATGCAAGTCTTGTTAATGTGTTACTGCTTGAATTACATGAGAGTTGGTGAATATGAATAAGCTGCACATCCTTATCCCTCTCTTTCCTTTTTTTTTTTTTTGCAGCGAGAGTTTGAACGGAAGTGCAGAACCGGTGAAATTCCATACAAGGACAGAATGTTCAAGATGGTCTAGTGGCTCCACAAATATCTTCCTTGAAGGTGACTGTAGTGTAATAAAGCATTTGTTCAGTTGTGGAATTTCATTGTTCTTAGTGAGGAGAGTTCCCTGCAGCAAACCTTTTGTCAAGATGTGTACAATCATGTCACAGTAGTAGCATAGTCCCTCAATACTATGGTGGTAGTAATTGCAGTGAGTTGGAAAGCCTACTGGGCCACTAAGGAAAAAAGACCCAAACTGAATTTTGGTGAGAACTGTCGCTGTTGCATAGTGACTGAAACAAGAAAATTATTAGCAATGAACCAGTTGCGAGTGGAACAGTTTCAGCTCATAATCTTGATAAATAAATACTGGGAGGATGCTTAAGCTTCACATTTAGGAGTAGAATGCGATAGCGTTATCGGGCTTTGTTCACATCGCCTTCTTATTCGCTTGTCATGCTATGCCTCTCGCTGGACACCTCAACCAACTGCCAGGAGGGAACGTCTGTGCACTTGACGCTGGCCATTGTTAACTCTCTTAGGGTGCCTACTGCAAGCACAGTTGCGAAGTACCCACTAAGCATCTGTAATGCAACATGTGCACCTACACAGCTGCACTTAGTTGATGCTGTGGCGAATGATGATCAATTAATGGCTGAGCCCTTCGTAATGGGTGGGCAGCTTTCACACACTCGTTACACAATACACACGTGTGATGCCTCGTGGGATTCTAAGTTTCTGCCACACTGTACATAACTGCTGATGCGACTCCTCACCTGACATAACAGCCACAGGATTTTTTTTCTGAAGCAGTTTCAAGCACTGGAGATGCTCTGTGGTAGAATACTGGACTGCCACACTGTATTCCTGGGTTTGATTTTGGCCCAGAGTTTTGTTCTTTGCGTCCATCGAGATTTTTCGCTCAAGGCCAACGCCAACGATCCTGGATTTCGTGCCACACGGGCTTTTTAATGCTATTGCGTTAAAACTGCTTTCCATCCCCATGTAAAACCTGCAAGAGCATTTGTCAGGCATGAATGAAGACAGATTCAGTGTGCTATATGCTGAATAACAACAACGAAGAGGTTCAGTGGAAGATTAAAACTTGAGTAATGGGGCGGTGGGGGGGAGCTCAATCCACAAATGTCACTGGTGCAGACATTTCAACACGAGGACTCGTTTTCGTTAGGGCATCAACTGCCTCCCTTAGCAACATGTTCATGTATGCCTTGCTGACCCTTCCGCAACCTCAGAAGTGGAGGAGGCGAAAGCTTGTGTTCAAGAATGCGGAAGAAGGGTAGGGCGGGCCATTGGAGCTTGTGAGGTTGGTGTGACAAATGGCAGGTCAGTGTTGCACTTTACGGAAGAAAGAAAGGGGTGGAAGGGTTTTTGTAGAGTGACGCTGAGCCATGATCCCACTGTGATTGCAGAAGAGTCCGTACTTCTCCAAGAACAGTGTAGGAAGTAAATGAAAATTACAATTTCATGATAAACATGGTTACATAACTTTGAAGAAGATACTTATCTATGACTTATAGTTGTGTACCTACCTACTGGATCGAATAGATTCAGCAGCTCTCTTTGAAACTTTTATACACATTGACTAGAGTGTATTAAATATGTCAGTGAGGTATCACTATGCTTTTTCTGCTTCTGGGGGAGTGAAAGTTCCGATTGTTTATATAAAGTCCGATTTCATTGATGTTGTGGCCTGCCGTACTGAAGTGGTGTGCCACTGCTTCTGGTGAACACTGTGTCTGTGCGATCCTCATCATCTAACGTTAATTGGTCGCCCTTCTTTACCAATGTATTGCTTGCGACACAGTGAACATTCTAGCAGGTAAATAATGCTTGAACTGGTGCAAGTAAAACTGAATTTTATATGGTGGACATTATCACTTCCGGCACTGTTGTGAAAGTGCTTGCAAGTCTTGCATCTGGGACGAGAACAAAGTATAATGTTGGCGGTACACTGAAAGCTTTCTTGTTGCGTGCAGTAACATACATGTCTTTAATTGGCAGCAGTAGGGGACCCTTCGTGCTTTTCAACACTTTTCTAAGGTGCTCATTGCTTTAAAATATTGTATAGTAATCACGCAATATAAATGTTTACATTTTGGAGTGCATTAGACTGTGCCAATTTCTTTTCTAATTAGCAGGCATCGTTGTAGCCCTTGATTAAAGCATCGTGCAGGGAATTTCTTTCTGCTAAAGTTGCCTTTAGATTGCTTAAGGGGAAACGTAATCACCATCGTTGCTACAGATCCTTCTTGTGCACTTCGCCTGTCAGGCAAATATTCCTTGCTTGCAGTGTCTTAGGTGACGACTAGTGTAATCTAGGTATTGCTGGCTAGTGGTCCTTGGTTTTGCGTTTTGAATAGATATTGCTGTGTTGAGGAAAGTAATTTCATTAGAATGGTGCATGAATGTGTTTAACCCCTTAACTGCATTGGACGAGCAGAGCTCATCCTAGTGGAATAGGTACTCCCCTCTAGCGTTCAGGACAAGAGGCGCTCTTCTACAGCTTAGATTGCATGTAATCCACCAGATGGCAGCATTTACTTGACAATTGATTTTTCTCCTGCGGAAAGAGCGCGGTTTTTGTATGAAAAGATGGCTTGCGGTGGCGGCCACCCATGCATAGCTGGCTCGTCAACACGAAAAAGAAGCTTTTCAATTTTGTCATCTTCTTCGAGTGATAATAATTCGGATACAGATCTTGTGTCCGGAAGTGAAGACAGCGATGGCGTTGAATTGAGCATCTCTTCCGGTGATGATGAAAACAGCTCGGAAGCGAACATTGCGAGTGCTCACCAGTGGATCCTGCTTGATGCAGACAATCCTCCTGTGAAGCCTCCTCGCTTTCCATTCTTGGCCATTGCAGACAAGACTTTCAACTTGTCATCGCCAGATGACCTTATGGAATATATTCAGCAGTTTCTTCAAAAGTGCTTCATTTACTCTCGGAAGCAAGAAGAAAACGGGAAAAAGTTGAGAAAGGAAACTCGCTTTGGTGCAGGAGCTACAACAGGCCCCCTTGTGTTATTCCGTGTTTTGATTTGACTAAGTATGTGGTACAAATATTTTTTCAACATCGACTAGCTACTTTTTAGTACAATCAGATTCGAAATCAGCATTAAAAAAAAGAGGCACTTTTGGTTGGGAAATTTTTTAAAAAATAGAGCACTTAAGGGGTTAAAAGGGGCCTGGAATGATTTTGACGATACGGATAATTTGCAGACCAATTTAAGCTCCCTGCATAAAGTGTATAATTTGTTACAAGACTTTAAATATGTGAATCGTTACAGATCGCAGTGGCCTAGTCGAACGAGTTTTCAACTTC
This sequence comes from Rhipicephalus sanguineus, assembly GCF_013339695.2. Taxonomy (NCBI): domain Eukaryota; kingdom Metazoa; phylum Arthropoda; class Arachnida; order Ixodida; family Ixodidae; genus Rhipicephalus; species Rhipicephalus sanguineus. The sequence goes on from NW_023616308.1 coordinate 32,818, forward strand.
CTACTTCCATTTACATAGCATTGTTCCAGTATACAGTAAAAGCTCGTTAATTTGAACTTACAGTTAATTCAAACTGACGCCCTGGTCCTGGCACAGCCCTGTGTATATCTATGGGGGAAAACTCTTGATCATTCGAATGCGTCAGTATCCACAATGGTTAATTCGAACTGGAATTTCTGGTTTTCATCGCTCCTCGCAGAAGTTGGCTCAGAGTGATCACAATGTGTTGCAAAACCAAACCAAAGCAAATTTACTTGAGATGCAAAACAACGAAACAGCAGCATTTGTCAGCAGGTCAGAATTTGGACGCTGCACTGGAGCTCTTAGGCAAGCTGCAAGCGATGCTCATGGAGTCGATCGCGACAGAAGAAACAGAAGTACATGCAAATTACTGTTTACTTTTAATTTTGATTGTGTTCACTATTTCATGTAAATAAACGGGTTTGGGAGCATAAATAGCGTCATATGTTTCGACATTAAGGCTCACTGCTCACATGAATGCATGTTGGCTCTTGTTTCTGGCATATCACTGACTGATCAATTATTTCTGTTCGCTGTTAGAGCTCCATGACCCTAATTTGCGAAATCAACTGCCACAAACGTGTAGTAGTGCCTAATTCGCGATACCGAGTCCAGAGGTGGCTTCTTTGCGTTCTGCTCGCGCAGTGTGACATGATGTCCATTCACTCTAGCGCCCACCCGCTAATTTGAACTCCGCTTAATTCGAACAATTTTATAGGCCCATTCGAGTTCAAATTAATGAGCTTTTACTGTACATAGCACCGGCGACCGATCTGACTGGCTATGAAGTTGTACGTTTAAACAAGCACAAGTGCAAAGCAACAATCACAGAAGGAAGAGAGACATAAACAGGACTGGTGCCCGTCCTGTTTCCGTGTCTTTTCCTTCTGTGATTGTTGCTTTGCGCATTTTAAAATGTAAAACTTCAGTACCACCAACTAGGCCAAATTTCCGCGTTTATTGGATATGTCCAGTCTTCATCACCTAACCTCTGGTGGAGAGCGAGCGTCGTCATCTGCCTGTATTACAACGTGCTCTGTGGTGACTTAAGCTGCGAGACAGTGTTTATCTCAAGGTTTCTTTTCTTAGACACCACGACTTGCCCTAGCTGTGTTGTGTGCTGCAAATATAGCGACTGTAGACTTGTAAAGCTGCGACATTGTGTAAGGCATATAAGGCAACTGGCGAGTGGAGTCGCTTCAGCTCATCAGTGCAGTGAACATCAGGCTCTCACTATCCAATCAACGCCACAATCCACGCATCTGTGGCTGTAACTTCATAATGAAGGCACAACCACATTGCCCAAGTTTCAGCTTATCGCTGATCGTTCTCAAATATATTTTGCTTGTCCACGAACTTCTTGGCGTACGCAGATTGTCGGCTTGCAGGAGTATGAATGGAATGGCAGGTAGTGTTATGGCACCTGGAATAGCAGATCTCAACCACTCCGTAAGCCGCTTCGTCTCCGCTATTCGATGGCGTGCTGCCGGAGTTGATTACGGAGGCCACAGAGAGGGTAGCACAGCTCAACCTGTCAAGTGTCAACCTATCGCCAGCGATGGCTGCGATCGGTGGACGGAGCGATAGGTGGTTAACAGGTTTGCGCAAAATAGGTGGACGACGAGCAACAACCAGCTTTCAACAGACTTGTGTGCATTCACACAGTCCATAAGTTTACAGAAAGGGTCCCAAAGCACTGGCGTAGCCATGGGGCGGGGGGGGGGGGGGGGGTAAATGTGGTCGAGTGTCATTTTTTTGTCATTCTGAAATTTTCAGGGGGGGGGGGGGCAATGGGCCGGGTGCTAGGACACCAAATTTTTTTCTCCCGGCTAACAATTACCGCTAAACGCCTGCCTCAACACCTTCTTAGACTGGCTCAAAACCGACGGGACAAGCCGCCGCTGCATCCGCGTCCGGAAAGAAGCAATCTTGCTTGCGACTACAGCGCCTCCGCTGGTTACGATTGCCACCGTTGCCGTGCCGCTACTCCGGATGGCAGCGAATGATGCGATGAAAGGGGCGATGGCGAGCCCTGGCCCTGCGTGCACAGACATCAGCGGAGGGCTGGAGCGCACTCCTGTCTCGTTTCTCAACGAAGTGGATGCTGAACAACTCCCTTACTTCGAGGTGAGGCAGTCGGTCCTGTGACGCAGGAACGGTGGAGCGATTTCGAGCAGTTGAACGGAAAGTAGGGGGAGAAAACTGCCCCCGACTGCGAAACATTCGCGACCGCGGCGCAGTTTTCTTATCGATGTCTGTGCGAAAGCACATCCCTTTCCTTGGCCCTTTTCGGGCTATTAAATGAGCAGGGTCTTGCTAGATATTTGCTTTTTCTCTCAGCGATTGACTGACTCCTTTGTTCTGCGCTGTAGTACACCACCAGAAATGTGCCGGGCCCTGGATCGGATGAGCAAGCATTTAACGAAGTGTTTGCCAGCTGCAGCTGCCGGCCAGCTTGCAGCTCCCAGTGCCCCTGTGTGGTGCGCAGCAAACGGGCAAGATGCGCCGCGACGATCGAGTGTTCTTCCCTGTGCACTTGCGGCCCCGCCTGCCCGATCCGTGATGTCCGCACGGCCTGCGTTGCAGACTGCAAGTGTTCAAGACCCAACAAAAGGGTTTGGCGTCCTGACAATGGAGTCCATTCTTCGTGGCAGCTACGTCTGCTCATATGCCGGAGAAGTCATCAGCCTCGAGGTAGCACGCCAGAGGTATCGAAGCTCGCATGCTGCGAATCGAACTACGTGATGGTGTTGCGTGAAAACGGTGTGGTGACGCTGGTGGTGGACCCTAGTAGCGTCGGCGGTGTCGGGGCGATTTCTGAATCACTCGTGCGAGCCCAACCTGGCTATTACGCCTGTGCGTGCCCGAGTGTGTTGTGCCCGAGCTTGCATTATTTGCGAAGAGAAACATTAGTGCGGGCGAAGAGCTGACGTACGACTACTCTGGCGGCTGCCACCGTCGTCACAGAGACACACAAAATGTGCCTGTGGTTCCAAACGGTGCTTCGGGCTGGTTACCCATGGATAAACTGGTGCTGGGCTTCTGACCGTGTTGCGATGGTATTTTGGCAATACCAACTGCCTGTAGAATTTCACCTAATCAAACTATCTGCAGTGTTTTCATTTCCACAGTGTAACGGGCACATGCGCATACATTACTAGCGCAGAGCGCTTACTCACCTAGAATTCAACAAAGAGGAGTTTGGAGCACACGAACACGTTTCAGCAATGCTGATGATCCCGTCTTGTAGACGAGACCACATCAGTCACAGTTGTCCATCTCCCTCCAGCGCACCTGTAATTTCTTGTGTCTAATTTTGCACGCATCCACTTTTTTCAACCTTTGTAAGCATAGGAAAGTACCTATTACTCAAGTTTACTTGTGCATTCAAGGAAGAGGATAAAGCATTACGTTATGGACATTGTTGATGCAGTGAGGATCTCTGTAAAAATATTGAAACACTAGTTGGTTCATTCTAGTGAGCCACAAGATCAACCAGCACTCAATCTTTTTGTGACCTCATTGCTGTCCTTTTTTCCAGCGTGCATTTAGTAATCCATAGAATGATGATCTTGTGCATCATGCAGAGAATAGAGCTGGACTAACTGTGCAATTGAGCAAGGTACACAAATAATGTGTCATTGCTATGATCAAATCTTGGAAGCTTAAGTGAGGTTCTATAGAACAGTATGCTACAATACAACGCTAGAAAAAAAATGAAGCTGCTAAGGGCTGCTAAGGCATAGAGTTTCCTACAGTAATCACTAAAAGGAACTCTGATGTTAGTGTTGATTCAGCGAGCATGATAACCATGAGTATGAAGAGTACCAAATTAAACTAAGGAGCCTTGATTGGAATTGATTATACCAGATGGTTATTAAGTCTAAGAACATGAGTATGCGTAATTTACCATGCTCTCTTGTTCGCCATCTGTTAATGATTGAAGCTGGAGGCCATCACCATTGCTGAGCTTCGATTTCTCTCAACCATTTTTCGGGTAGGTCTTACGTTTTGCGCTCAGGCTCCGCTTTCTGTACCAGAGAGAGTGTATGGATTTGCCTAAGCTTCGTTCTTCTGGATTCGTACAGTTCTGTGACTTACAAAAATGGGTCATTTGCGACAAAATGTGTTCAGAACATGACAGTTGGCAATGCGTGTTCATGCACACAGCTACTCATCACTTTATGCAGTTAGAAAATAAGATTGCTCTGAATTTAGGAAAATGATGTGGCAGTGCTAGTGTTGCCTCCTCTTCTGGTATCTGCATTTAGCAGCACTTGTAAAGATGTAAGTGCCAGATAATTTAAACATGAAAGTGTTTATGACGGGGCCCACTAAGACTTCACTGACATCATTTTGTCATGGATGTGGGCGCCGGTAAAATTCACATGTTTTGTTGATTTGGATGACCTGGGAGGCGAACCCAAAAACCTCCCAAGTGCCTTATATCCTCTGCACCTTCTCCCTTCACAGTGACCTTGGTTGGCGGGGGGCAATGTCGCCATCTGGGATCAGTGAGTACTGCATCATGAGACTGCTTCGTTGTTTTTTTTGCTTCCGGTGCAGCAAGACACACGCCAGCAGAAAGCGGAACGCCTTCCTGCTTCACGGCTCAAGCTTTGAACTCTGCCTGTCGCGTTGCGTGGGATTCCGCATATGGTGTGTCCAGGTGTATGTTAACTACTTCAGCTACACAAGGGTTGAATCATGATCTTTGGTGCTATCGTCGTCGGGATGAAGAATGTGCCACTAGGCGTCAATGTGGGCGCATCCATGTCAAATGGTGCTACAACGGCCAGCACCAATAGACATTGTGCAAGCTCTCGTACATCGATGTACAATGAACAATCAACTATACTCCTGTGAACACACAGTTCACTTTCGTACTATGCCGATTCCTATGACGGAAGGATCAACCATGTTTTTTGACATAAAACTGCTACTTTTGTCATTAGTCATGATGTACCGTAAAATCCCGAGCAAGCGCCCTTCCCTTCTGCCATTTTCACTGTTTCATTCACTCTTTCTATTTACCCAATGAGGTGAATAAAAATAGTGAATGCATGCGTGTTCAATAAAGCATTCCATTAGAAGCACGGGTATGCCTTTCATTCTGAGTGGCTATTCCGCCGTCATCTTGAATTTTGATCCGTGACCGAGCAAGGGCCCCCCTTCCAAATCTTATCAGATGATCTTTCACCGTGGGAAGGGGGGGGGGAGGGGGGGGCGCTTGCTCGGGATTTTTACAGTAGTCATCCTTTCAAGTGTGTAATAGAATAGTAAATGCACAGTTTCAATATTAATCTGTTATCGCTCACCTCTATTAACGCAGGATAAGTGCAGCACTGCATTTTATGAACTAGCTCAAAGCCCTACTCAATGTCATGGACGAAGGGTAGTTTTCCTCTGTGCTTGGTAACTGGTCTTGCCTAAAAATGTGA